>NW_027590230.1:300000-487500 GCF_964213995.1 Mustelus asterias
TATCTATATCCTGCTGTATTCTCTGACAATGTTCATCACTATCCGCAACTCCAGCAATCTTTGTGTCGTCCGCAAGCTTACTAATCAGACCAGCTACATCTTCTTCCAAATCATTTATATATATCACATACAGCAGAAGTCCCAGTATAGAGCCCTGCGTAACAACACTTGTCACAGACCTCCAATCAGAAAAAGACCCCTCCACTTCTACCCTCTGTCTTCTGTGGGCAAGCCAGTTCTGTACCCATCTAGCTAGTTCACCTTTGATCCCGTGAGATTTAACCTTTTGCACCAGCCTGCAATGAGGGACCTTGTCAAATGCTTTACTAAAATCCATGTCGACGACATCCAAGGCCCTTCCCTCGTCAATCATTTTTGTCACCTCCTCAAAAATCTCAACTAAATTTGTGAGGCATGACCTCTCTCGTACAAAACCACGCTGTTTATCGCTAATGAGATTATTCAGTTCTAAATGTGTATAGATCCTATCTCTAAGAATCTCCACCGCTCTACAGCGGTACACACATGGTAAGGGAGGTGGTGGAGCTCTGATATTTAAGGATGACATCAGGGAGGTAATGAGAGGTGATATAGGTTCTACGGAAAAAGGAATTGAATCCATTTGGGTGGAAATTAGAAATAATAAGGAGAAAACGTCACTGATAGGCCTAGTCCATAGGCCACCAAATAATTACATCATGTTGAGGCGAGACATTTTTTAAAAACTAATGAATGTAAAAATGGTACAGCAGTTATCATGGGGTATTTCAATCTACATATCAATTGGTCAAACCAGGTCGGTCAAGGCAGCCTTGAGGAAGAGTTCATAGAATGTATCCATGTTAGCTTCCTTGAACAGCATGTAATGGAACCGAAAAGGGAGCAAGCTATCCTCGATCTGGTCCTGTGCAATGAGACGGGAATAATTAATGATGTTGCAGTTAGAGATCCTCTTGGATGAAGCTATCACAGTGTGGTTGAATTTAAAAAAGAGATGGAGCGTGAGAAGGTGAAATTCAATACCAGTGTCTTGTGCTTACAGAAAACAGACTACAAAGGGATGAGGGAGGAATTGGCTCAGGGAGACTGGGCGCAAAACCTTTACGGTGGGACAATTGAGGAAAGTGGAAAACTTTCAAAGCGATCTTTCACAGTGCTCAGCAAAAGTATATACCAGTGATAAGGAAGGACTATAGAAAAAGAGATAATCAGCCATGGACAGCTAAGGAAATAAAAGAGGGTATCAAAATGAAAGTAAATGCATAGAAAGTGGCAAAGATTAGTGGGAACCTAGAGGATTGTGAAATCTTTAACAGTCACCAGAAAGCCAGGAAAAAAGCTATAAAGAAAAGTAAGATGGATTATGAGAATAAATTAGCTCAGAATATGAAAACGGATAGCAAAAGATTCTACAAATGTATAAAACGAAAAAGAGTGGTTCAAGTAAACACTGGTCCTTCAGAGGATGAGAAGGGGGTGATGTAATAACTGGAAATGAGAAAATGGCTGAGGCATAGAACAGGTATTTTGTATCGGTCTTCACCGTGGAAGACACGAATATCATGCCAAAAATTGATGTCAGGATGGCGATGGCAGGTGAGAACCGAGGAACTATCATTATCACGGAAGAGGTAGTGTTGGGCAAGTTAATGGGGCTAAAGTTAGACAGGTCTCCTGGTCCTGATGGAATGTATCCCAGCGTAATAAAATTCTTGGCGGGAGAAATAACAAATGCACTCGTGGTAATTTACCAAAATTCGCTGATCTCTGGGGTGGTTCCCACAGATTGGAAAACAGCAAATGTGACGCCACTGTTTAAAAAAGGAGGTAGACAAAAGGCAGGTAACTATAGGCCGGTTAGCTTAACTTCTGTAGTAGGGAAAATGCCTGAATCTATCATCAAGGAAGAAATAGCGAGACATCTGGATATAAATTTTCCCATTGGTAAGTCGCAGCAAGGGTTAATGAAGGGAAGGACATGTCTGATTAATTTGGTTGTTGTCGTTGTGGAGGAATCTCAAGAAGTTGGTTTGCAGGTGCAGCAGATAATTCAGAAGGCAAATGAAATCTTGTCCTTCATTGCTGGAGGGATGGAGTTTAAAAACAGCGAGGTTATGTTGCAGCTGTATAAGGTACTGGTCAGGCCACACCTAGAGTACTGTGTACAGTTTTGGTCTCCTTACTTGAGAAAATATATACTGGCACTGAAAGGGGTGCAGAGGGGATTCACGAGGTTAATTCCAGAGTTGAGAGGGTTGGTTTATGAGGAGAGACTTTGTAGACTAGGGCAATACTCATTGGAATTCAGAAGAATGAGGGGAGATCTTATCGAAACCTATAAGATTAACAAGGGAATAGATAAGATAGAAGCAGAGAAGTTGTGTCCACTGGCGGGTGAAACTTGAACTAGGGAGCACAGCCTCAAAATAAGGGGGAGCAGATTTAGGACTGAGTTGAAGAGGAGCTTCTCCATACAAAGGGTTGTGAATCTGTGGAATTCCCTGCCAAGTGAAGAAGTTGAGGCGACCTCATTGAATGTTTTTAAGGCAAGGATAGATAACTTTTTGAACAGTAAAGGAATTAAGGGTTATGATGACAGGGCGGGTAAGTGAAGCTGATTCCACAAAAAGATCAGCCATGATCTTATTGAATGGTGGAGCAGGCTCGGGGGGCGAAATGTCCTACTCCTGCTCCTAGTTCTTCTGTTCTTGTGTTCTTATATAGCGGAGCAGTCACTTCGATTTCAGCTGTGCCCATTCCTCTCTTTCATCTGCTTTCAGTCCATCAACAGCGCTCTGCACAAATTAATAACTGGTTTCGCAAACAATTGACGCAAATACTGCACCTTTCAGGAAAATAGCGATTCATCAAGAAAATACCAGAGTGGCAGGTAGCTGCTGGCCAGAAGAAACATAGTTGCTGCCGTAAATGTCCTTTAAAAATGTGGCCGAACCGTCTCTAATGTGTTGCTGATTACAGTGAAACACGCTTGGGAAGAAACACAAAACTCCAAAAGGAGGGACTGTCCTTCATTGAGTAGCTACTGAGAGGATAACTATGATGGCCGTGGCTGCAAAGACAAGACTTTCTCCGACAACGTTTGCTCATTCCAAATCATTGGGAGAATGTTGTCACAAAATCTGCTTGCAGAGAGGAAACACAAGGTAAATACAACTGAGTTCACCCGAGTGTAACACGGGGCCTGTGAAATGGGGCTTCTCTGTGGCTGGTACAGAAGTAAATGCATCAATCACAAAGCGAGTTCCACTGTGATTTTTTCTTTCTTTCAATAATTTATGACTTGCTCTAACCGGTTAAACAGATCTAGGTTGATGGCCATTCAAGAATATATTTCAGTTCACTGAAGTTGCAACTCCCAGAACCATAGCCCCAAATTTAAAATTCAACAGGCTCCAGGTAATTCTGCGCTGAAACACCGGCCATGAGTTTGGAAAACTGAGCGCCTGACCTGCAAATGGTGAAAATGTTCCTCAAAATCCAACACATTAAAGCTGGGAAAGAGTGACATTTTAAAATATTTTGACTGAAAGGTCTGAACAAATCTTGCTTTTTAAGCTGAAAAATAATTTCAAATGGAATTGGGGTGAGCATATCATACAGGTAATGGAAATGTACCCAAACCATATGACAGTAAGTGTTTTTACATGGAATTGCATCAGATTTCCAATGATGAGGAAACTTGCAGTTTGAGATTTGCTTTGTGCAGAACATATTGATCATTGCGACAAAGAGAAACACAGCTGTTGCTGAGCAGGTTTATGAAGATGGAAACATTGAGAACGCTGTGGAGAAAAACAATCCTTACAGCATGCTGAAAAGCTGAAGCTTTGAAGTTGCAAATCCAAGAGGATCTGAAATTACCACAATTGTGCGATTCGTCAGCAATAAAGCTATCCACTTAGTGTTACACTGAATATGAAAATCTGCTGCTTGTCTCTTGAACTGCAGTCGTCGGTGGCCGCTTACCTCAGGTGATTAGAGTGTGGTCATAATGTGAGTAGAGATCTCCATGTACACTGTCCCTACCAAACATCCCCAATACTGGTACAGCTCGGGGTTACATAGAGGGTAAAGCTCGCTCTACAATGTCCCATTAATCACTCCCAGGACAGGTACAGAACGGCGTTGGTTACGGAGTAAATCTCCATCGACACTGTCCTCATCAATCATTCCCAGGGCAGGTACAGCACGGGGTTATACAGAATAAAGCTCTGGATCTTAGATGTGTAAGTTCTTTCTGGATATGGGATAAGAGATGCCATGATGAGAAAATCAGCCGACACAGCATTCCATATGAGTTACATTTGCTTATCAGACGCGGTTAGACTTTCATCTTCAGTGTACCTGAAGAGTCCACCTCGAAATAGTCCACCAGGGATCACAGACCTAACCCTAAAAGTATAAATGATGAAAACATTATTGGCCTTGCTTCCAATCTAAATTTACTCATGGTGACACCAATCGACACTTACTACTTCAATATAACTGGCAATTGTTCCATACAACATGACTGGTCATTTCTCCATGTTGACAATACAGGTGGCAAAATGTTGCTACCTTGTTCCCAGGGAAGTCACAACGGTAATGATCTCGACGCTGCACATGATTTTGGCCTCCTAGACTATGAACTCCCTGATTGAGGTAATATATTGAGGAGTGTCAGGGCTACTGAGATGCTGTGAAAATTTATACCAAACCAGCAATCTAAAACCACCAATTAAAAAGGAGTCCAGCTTGGGAAGGATCACCCCGTCAGGACCTGGCTTTTAAAAAAATAAAGCAACAGGTGTCATCGTCGAGTGTCATGCAACACTCCAATCCTAGAAAAGAGTTTGGGCTAACCTGTGAAGCATCCCTGTATGGCTTTGGGGTGGTAATAGCACATAGATAGCTCAGTGGAAAGGAACATCCAATTAAAAATGCCTCCAGGACCTTCGCCAGAGCAGAAAGAGCGCACGCCCATATTGATAAAGAAGGGTTGGTGTTAATATTTGGAGCAAAATAAAATCCATCAATACATTTATTGGTGGACATTTGTGATTGTCAACAATCACGAGCCGATTTGCGACTATTCAGAGAGGACAAAGCAGTGCTACCGGTAGCATCAGCCCGTGTTCAGCCGAGGGATATATTATTCTCCCATTACAACTATCAGTTGGAACACCGGCTGGGAGGCCACGTAGCAAACGCATAGGCCATGAGTTGCCTGCTTTCGCAGACACGCCACTGATGGTACCACAAGTAGAAGATACGGTAATGGCCATAAATATTCTGGATGTCCGTCCTATGGCTGCACGTAACAGAACTTTGGATACAAAAGCCTGGGTCCTCTCAAAAGGTAAACAGTTAGTGCTGATGGGAGAAATGGAAAGACCAGTACAACCCCAATTCCACCCTTATCAGAGCAGAAGAGAGCAGCTCACTGTAGAGGGTGGAATACTGCTCTGGGTGACACGATGGGTTTCTCCGTGTCAGGACCACTCTTCCATACTGGCTGAACTAAATCACAGGAGTGTCCAGAATGAAGATGCTGGCCAGGAGCTATGCTGAGTGGCTGGGAGTGGACATGGACATTGTGGCGCTTGTGTGTTGTTGCCAACAATGCCAGCTAGGGCAGTGTTGCCACCAGCAGCTCGCCTATACCCGTGCAAATGGTTTGGCTTTGGACTCTGCTCTGCATGGATCATGCAGCCCATTCATCGGTTCGATGTCTCCAGTTATATTGGCGACCGATCCCAAGTGGGTGGACATCCATAGGGTGCACCCGGCGACCACAGCGGTAACTGGAGAGAAACTTCACACCTCCTTTTCCAAGCATAGGATCCCGGAAGTGCTGATCTCTGACAACGGGATATCCTTTTTCCAGCCAGTGGTTCACCAGGTTTATGAAAATGAATGAGATTCAACATATCAGAATGGCACCACACCATCCATTGTCGAACAGCCGAGTGGAGACAGAGGTCCAGACTTTAAAAGTTGCTGTAAAGAAAGCCTTAATAGACAACAAACTCTCCCAGATGTTACTTGATATAGGGGAAAACCCTCATACCATGATGGGAATAGTGCCTGCGGAATTGCTCATGGGCAGACGACTCCACCTTTGATCTTCCTGAAACTGGTGGTAGAAGAATGGAAACGCAGCAAGAATCTCAAAGCGGAGGCCATGGCACCAGCAGCCATGGGAGGCAATTGGAGGCAGGTGAAAAAGTACTGGCTGATAAATTACGCCAAGGTTCCCGCAGGGCATAGTTGTGTCTAAGGGGGTCCGGCATCCAATAAAATATGCGTGGGTGAGGCCATCCAGTAAACAACGTCTGGACCAAGTGTAGGCCTCCAAAGCCCAGTTCATGCCGAAACCAACTATGGCCAGCCAGCCACCACCCCGGACCGGGCTCTCCATCATTTGTATTTAGGATTTTGCAGCCGGAAAATGAACACGCACATGAAGCCACGGATACTCCTTTGCCTCCTGAGGAATGGAGTGAACCAGCACTCTGGCACTCGCTTCATCAGAGAGGAGTGACTGTTCGATGTCCGCCACCCATGTCAGACACTGTCGGCGGAACCAGGCCGGCGCCGAAACACCACAAGGGAGGCATGCGGGGCGTGAAGCACTGAGGTTCTTTGGACTTAACGTGGGAAGGGTGTAACGACCTCAACGAGGCACATGAGGTTTGTCTCTTGGTGTCTCAGCTCCCTGATTGAGTTGATGATTGTCCGCTCAATCAGGGAGCCTTGTCTGTATATATGTTGAGATGGGGCAGGGCTACTGACGATCTGGATTCTGACTTTGTACCTGAAACACTTTTAAGAGTGGAACTAAGAATGTAAATAAAGGGAATCTGGTGAAGGGACAACGGCCTCTGAGTAATTATTTCAGCAATCAGACCTGACCCGTGTTCCTGAGCAATGTGAGGTTGCAATTTTGCAAAGTGATAGTAGGTGATTCACATGCGCAGGTAAAACATAAATCTGTTCCAGCAGAGAATCCGCCGAGGCCCTATCCCCTTTAGACTCACGTATTTATCCCGATATCTCTGTAATACACACCTTGGAACAGACACTAAGGGACAATATAGAATGGCCAGTTCACCGAACCTGCTCATATTTGGACTCTGGGGGAAAGCTGCAGGAAACCCACACTTACAAATTCCACAGTCACCCAACCCCATATTCGAAACTGGGACCCTGATGCGGTAAGACCGACAATATTAGGGATGAGGTCTCACCAATCACTGTATAATTAAGGCATAACATCCTTATTCGATGTTAAGTTCCTCTGATAATTAAACATATCTCTCCATCAGCCCTTTTACCCACTTTCTGAGCCTGTGTGCTAACGTCTTGCAACTTATGCACTGGAAGTCCCAAATCCCTCGACAACTTGGGATTCTGCAGCTGTTCTTCCTCTAAGTAATATTCCCTTTTTGATTTTTCCTTCCAGAGTGAAGAACTTCACACTTTCCTACCTCACTCGCCACCTCCAGATTGTGCACACACACAACTCTTCTAGATCTATATTCAATCTCCTCATGCCCCCCTCACGATATGTTATCTTCCATACCTTTGTGTTAAGTGCGAATCTCGACCTCCTATCTTCACTGTCCTCAATTCAATCATCCATATAAGATGGAAAAATGTAACGTGCCAGCACAGACCTCGGACAGAATGGTGGAATCAATCATGCGATTGAAAAACTGAATATTTCTATTATAATATAAGGACGAACAAGAGGCTTACGAAAAAACATAACAGAGGCAGCATCAATTTGTGATGCGGAAATTAGGATTGAGAAATGTCTTGTTGCTCACAGAGGTTGTAAGAATCAACGTGGGCTAAAGGAGAATCACTCAATTATTGTACTTAGTTCATAAATACATGCCATTAAAAAACATGCCAGATAAAAGTTTGCTCACAAGACTGGTAGTAATACATTAGCAGCGAGAGAGGATAAAACATCTACCAGGAAATGGGAAATCTGGATAACTGCTCTCCAATTAGGACGATAAAACTATTATTTTGCCGCTGGGATCAAATAAAGGTTCCCTAAGTATTCAGAAGGTCGATATATGACCAATGTTTTAGATGATGAGGCCGTGTGCATTGCACATAGTTGTGCTCACACTCACAAAGCGAGTAAGGGAAATGTGAGGAGGGCAGATGGGATATTAAAAGTGTCAGGGAATGTGCAGGACATATCATATTGAGTACAATCTGGGACAATTGTTGTTCATACACTTTGTCAGAAGAACAGAAACACGGGCTGTTGTTTAAATGCAGAGGGACTACAGAAAATTACAGTGGAGAAGAGCTTGTTTTTTTCATACATGGATCAGGAAATGTCATCTTACATATACAGCAAAAAAATGGAATGTTGACCTTTACTCAAATAGGACTGCAGCTCACATCGAGGGATCTCCTGCTACAACAGGCCAGTGCATTGGTGAGGCCGCATCCAGAGTTGTTGCGGACAATTTCTCATATTTACAGTAATAAACTAGCATTGCAGGCAGTTCATAGAATTTACTCGGCTGTTTCCAGGAATGACGGAGTTGTTGTCTGAGAATAAACTGAATAATTTGCGCCCATACCAATGGGAGTTTAGAGGAAAGAGAGCGAATCTTACAGACACATGTCATATTCTGACCCTTTCAATGTCATCGGATATTGTCATTCATGGGACAACCAAGAAGTATGGGAAACCGTTCCAAAATAACATGAGAAAACTTCAAATTCTGGTTGGATAAAAGTATAGAGTCCGATTGTCAATTTACCAATGATGACGAATAACAAATGTTCTTCGAGGAAAGAACAGTAAGGGGGATAAACACACTCTGATGTGGTGCAGGATGACCAGTGTGTGCTGAATTGGATATGGTGGCTGCGAGAATTCACCCCAAACAACGACAGATGTTCGTCATGTTGCTCATTGGAAAATGGCCATCTTTGAGTGAATGCAGCTTCAACTTAGCACTCATGAGAAATGACGTGGAACTTTATTTCCAACTTAAAAACAGAGCTAAAAATAGGTCAGAACAACAAGGACTTAACACAGGTGCCGTCATCTGTTTGTTCAAAATTTCAAAAAACACTTCTGGGTAATTTCTATACCCAGTGGACATTCCGCAGAGTATAAGTTAAAGACTTTCTGAAAACAACTCAAAGTTTATCTGAGGCAGATTTCCACCAGTATACAGAGAGATAGACCGCTACAGGGAATACAATGCATCGTCCAATGCAATGGGTCAAGAAAGTATTCTATATGGTCCTTGCTGTCGTTGGTGTTCCTGGTAAATCACAAATGCTTTAAAATTGTGTGAATCTATGTGTGAGTCTGTGCCTGCTTTTAATCTGTTCAATGTGCCATATGCTGTTTAATGTGTTCTACGCTGATCTGATGCTGACCATTGTGAAGATGTCTGTGCTACCAAATATGGTATTTGCTACCAAATAAACCTGTTGGACTTTAACCTGGTGTTGTAAGGCTTCTTACCGGAAAGTTATAATGCAGGTATCTGTGATTGTATGTTAGATTAGCACTAACTGGAGGGGACACTGACCATGCAAGATTTGGGCTCTGAGTCACGGGGAAATTGTGCTGCTTTTGACTATCAGAACATGGGAGAATGGAACAAGAGTATTGCATTAGTACCTTCCCCACTATTCAATAAGATCACGAATGACATGACTTGTTCTCAATTCGAATTTCCTCCCGTCTGGCACTAACACTTTAGTCATTTATTGATCAAATAAATCTACTAAAATCAGCATTGAATATATTGAATGTCACAACAGCTACGGCTTTCTGAGGAACAGAGTCGACAGACAACTCACTTTCTGTGATTGATAGAAATAATCTCTAAACATCCCAAAACCAAGAGAGACCTCTTCCATTTGTAGTCTCCCTTCCAAGAGGAGTCACCCACTTGGTACCCATCATTTCCAGAGCCCTCAAGATCTCAAAAACATTAAAGTAAAATACCGCTGATGCTGAAAAACAGGCATTGAAACAACAAATGTGGAAACATCTCAACCAGTCTGGCAGCGATGGCACATTATCACATTGTTTGTGGGAGTGTAATGAGATGAGTTTGCTCAGCACAACAGGAGACCTACCGGGGAGAAGAGAAAAGCAGATTCAAGAATGTGGTTTTCCACGACTTGTGGAGAGTGAGGAATGGAGGCGATAACAAGAGCCATGCAAGGATCTATCAGGGTCAATATAGATCCAAACCGTGGTTCAGGGCCACTCGTTTACCAGGAAAGAGCAGGAAGAGGGATCCAGGGAAGTTTTGGGAAGTTTGAAATTAAAACAATTCCTGTCATCGCAGGAAAGTTCGCAGTTAAATGGTTGGTGATGGAGTTTACTTAGAGATGGGCCAGAACAGATGGTGAGACTTTCGTGTTATTTAAAGTTTTATTAATCCTACTGAAACTAATTAAAATAGGGAAGTCAATTATTCATATTTCTAACATTATTAATGCAAGACTTCAGGCTATTTATTTGGCAATATGTTTCAATGTTGATGAGGTTGATTAATATTTTTAGAATGTATCAATATTTGTAAGAGTTGTGGTTTATTCATGATGGTATGGTTTGTTGAAACAGTTGCTTTTATTAAAGTAGAAAGGAATAATGGCATTGAAAATTGTATATTGAGTCATTATGTTTACTCGCAGCAGTGTTCAAGTGATCAACTGCAATGAACAGTGAACAGCAGAAGCAGCACCTCTGGAATGGGCGATCATCATCTCAGGGATAATTCGGCCACATTCAACGTATATTCCCAGCAAAGGGAGAGGCAGAGAGAACAATTACAGAGCTCACTGTATACCGAAAAAGACAGGGATTTAATTCAATAAGGAAACGTAAGAACAGATCGAGGATGTTAACATGACGAAGGACCAGATTAACTGTAGAAAGGGAAGAGAACTTACAAACAACTCAAATAAGAGAAGCAAAGAGAAAGCAGGATAAAATAATGGCTTCTTGCTGGAAGAGAATATCACAGTTTTAGTTTGAAGAACAGAAAAGTAAGAGGACGATTGGGACGAATGGTGGGGCGGGGGGGGGGGGGGGGGGGGGGAGTGGATGATTTATGATTGGCGATATAGGTCATAGTTACCATCAAATGAAGAGTTAACATTCACTTTTAAGAGACTGCAAGTCTCAAGTACCCAATACCAACCAAGCAATCCACCTATGGCACTCATGCGTCCTCAGTTTGAATTCTTATCTGTAACTCTTCCCCTCCTCCATCACCCACCTCACTGTCAGTTCAAGAAGGCCGATCACCTTCTCAAAGGCAACATGGGCTTTCACGAAAAGTGTTGGTCTTCTCAGAGGCGTGCCTACGCCATGAAATAATATGTTGATCAGAGTTGCTGTGTCATTTCCATGTTCTGTTCCCTTCTCTGTCTACAGTTAATTTAATGGCGATTCTGGTGCTGCTCCGGGGGAAGTGTGACCTCTCCAGCTGCACCACTCGCTACCTGGTCGCCATGGCAGCCGGGGATCTGATGGTTATTATCTTTGAGATCATACTGCGGCGGTTCTCTTTGTATTATTACCCATGGTGTTTCCTGGACTTGACCCCCGTGTGCAGTGTTGTCAGTGTCCTTCGCCGTGCAGCAATAGACTGTTCTGTCTGGTTCACCGTCATGTTCACCTTTGATCGATTTATCGCCATTTGTTCCCAGAAGCTGAAAGCTAAATATTGCACCGAAAAAACTGCGGCTGTGGTTCTTGCAACAACAACCATTCTACTCTGTCTAAAAAATGTGCCTCGTTACTTTAGATATGAACCCAAGAAAATAATCAACAATGTATCTTGGTTATGTAAAAATAAGAGAATATTTTACACTGATCCTAGGTGGCAGGGGTTCACTAACTTTTCAACAGCATTAACTCCAATGATCCCATTCGCAGTAATTCTGATCCTTAACGCTCTGATTTTCCGACGCATTTTAATGGCCAGCCGAGCTCGCAAGTCACTGAAGGATCAGATCAATGGAGACAAACACAGTGACCCAGAGATGGAGAGTAGAAAGAAGTCTATTATTTTACTCTTTGCCATATCCAGCAACTTCATAATTCTGTGGTTATTCTATGTTTTATATATGCTGGATGTGCCAGGACTCTTTTTAGATGACAGTGGTTCTGATATCTTTGGGGACATCACCTATATGCTGCAGAGTTTAAGCTGCTGCACAAACACCTTTATTTATGTGGCCGCTCAGCCCAAATTCAGAACAGAGTTAAAGAAAATGCTGAAATATCCGTTTGTATCGATTGCTCAATACATTGATTGAAACAACAGTTTAAAAAAATCCATCGTGTGAGGGACAGGAACATGGTGGCCCTGTGAGCAGAGATATGACAGATATCCAGCTCAAGAAGAGCAAGATGTGACATGGGGGGAGGAGGTGAAGGGAAGAGTCTGCAGGAATGAACTGCATTGGAGGGATGTGCGCGGCGCAGGGAGAGAGAGAGTGGAAGAACCTGAGCTTGACTTCTCCAAGGAGGTCAGACAGGGCGAGGGGAAGGCTGCGGAGGACAAGAGGTGAACGTGACATAACCCAGCATAAAGAGATCAGATACAAAGTATCGCCTGAATGTATTGATTTAAACAGTTCATAACCTTGAAAACAGCGGAAAGGGAGGTTGTTAATTGAACATTTCGGGGTATCTATTGGACCGAGGAGGGTTTTCATCTGTCAGCATGTTGCCGTTTCTGGGATCTTGCTGTGTGAAGAGGGCAAGTGTGTGGCTTTCTACATCATAGTAATGTTGCAGAAACAGATGAAGGGAGAGAGGGAAAGACAAAGAAAAATAATCGAGGAGAGAGATAGAAGCGGCTGGATGTTGTGTGTTGGAGGCAGAGGGAGCGGTGAAAGCTGCTATTGAGGTGCGGGGGTTCTAAATGGGGGACAGGGTCTCCATTTAATTCTGAGGCTCCCGGGATGTGGATTTCACTGCCCCAGCCTCACTCTGCCTCACTCTGTACCTCTGTATAAAAACTGACCACATTTAAAACGCACTCCACACTGTTGACTGCATCTTGTGGGATCTTGCTGAGCACAAGTGACTTCGTTTTAAAAGCCGTCATGCTTTTCATGAGGGACGTTTATC
This sequence comes from Mustelus asterias, assembly GCF_964213995.1. Taxonomy (NCBI): domain Eukaryota; kingdom Metazoa; phylum Chordata; class Chondrichthyes; order Carcharhiniformes; family Triakidae; genus Mustelus; species Mustelus asterias. The sequence goes on from NW_027590230.1 coordinate 313,154, forward strand.
CTTTCAGGGACAGAAGGGATATATCGAGACTTAAGAAAATGCCCACAGACACAGAGGTGTGTGTGTGCGTGTGTGTGTGTGTGTGTGTATATATATGTTTGTGCGTCTGTGTTTGTCTGGCCGCGTGTCTTGGTGTGTTTTTATGTATGTGTGTGTGTCTGCGTGTGAGAGTGTTTGTGTGTCTGTGTGTGTGCATATGTCTATGTTTGTGGGTGCTGCACGTTGCTGTGTGTTTGCCCCATTGTCAGTGTAAGCATCTGTGTGCGTTTGTGCCTGTGTGTGTGCGTGTGTGCCCGCCTACGTGTATGTCCCAGTATCTGTGTGTGTTCCTCAGTGTTGTGTGTCCATGTGTGTTTGTGTGTGCCTCAGTGCGTGTGTCTCAGTGTTTGTGTCTGTCTGTGTGCGTGTGTCTGTGTGTGTCTGTCTCTATGAGTGTATCTCTGTGCATGTGCCTGTGTGTGTGTTTTTCTCGGTGTATGTTTGTGTTTGTGTCTGTGTTCATGTGTTTGTGTGTGTGCATGCGTGTGTGTCTCTGTCTCAGTTTGCGTTTCTGTGTGTGCAGCGTTGTGTGTTCCTTGTGTTTGTGTGTATGTGTGTCTTCTTGTGTGTGCCTATATATATATGTGTGTGTGTATGTGTGCGAGCGTGAGTGTATGTGTGTTAGTTTGTCTCAGTGCGTTTGTGTGTGCATGCATGTGTGCATGTGGGTGTGACGGGAGACAGAGTGAGGGAAGACAGTGAGATGCGACTTTGAGGCATCGCACAGTGCGGGAATAATGCGAAGGGAAAAAGAGTGAGGGGGGAGAGAGTGAGATGGAGAGAGCAAGGCGGAATAGCGCAAGAGGAGGATAGGGCGACGGGTAAAGAGCGTAACGGGAAAAGAGTTCGGGAGAATGTGAGGGAAGAGAAAGTGAGGGGGAGAGTGAGTGAGTGGGAGAAGGGTTTTAGGGTGCGAAGGAATCGTGTGATAGGACAGAGTAAGAGGGGGAAGGAATAAAGGAGTTGAGGGAGTGAGATACTGGGTAAGGGACGAGCAGATGGGAGAGAGATTGTTGAGGTGAGAGGGGAGCTAACAGAAAGCAGAATATACTGGCCAGTTTGAATTTAATCTCAATTCATGAATTCTAACTTTCTATCTGAAGGAATTCACATCTGAGGAGTCCAGTTAAAAATCCCATTGACTCTCTCACTGTGATGTTGCTGAAGATGCTGTATTTAGTAAGTGGAAATATTATATCTCACAATGAGAAAATTTAATTTAATGCAGATTTCTAGAGCAAGCAAATCCTAATTGAGTTAAGAAGAATAAAACTGTGCACAATGCTCCCGGTCTGGTCTGGCCAAGGTTCTGTGCAATTGCAGCAAGACATCTTTACTGCTTTACACAAATCCCCTTGCGATGAAGGCCAACGGACCATTAACCTTGCTAAGTGATTGCAGTCCCTGCATGCTGGCTTTTAGAGTCCCATGAACAAGGACACCCAGAACCTTCTGGACATCATCTATTTCCAATTTTGCACCATTGCATAATTACCTTGTTTCTCTGTATTTTCTACCAAAATTGGAGAACTAGACACTTATTCCCGTTATATTCCATCTGCCCTGTCCTTGCCCATTTATACAGCCTGTCCAAATCCCGCTGAAGAACCATCACAAGTGAGTGTGTGGGTGGGTGGGTGGGTGTGTGTTTGTGTGGCTTCAAGGTGATTTAAACAAGTTGATTAAGTGGGCAAATACATAGGAAATGCAATGTAACGTAGATAAAAATGGTATAATGTAATTAAATGTGAATTTATCCATTTTGGATGGAGAAACAGAATTGTGTAGTATTCTTTAAATGGTGACATAATAAATTTTAGAAAATTCAGAAATCAAATTCACAACAAAGTGTTGGATTGGACATGTTCAATTATAAACCCAGGATTAAAGTTCACACATACAATATGTTCACTCTTCATTAGTGTCCTCACAGTTAATTCCCTGCCGACCTTAATATCATAAGCAAATTTATAATTGATAGATATCGTTCCTTCATCCAACTTACAGATATAGGAACAGCAGCACAGATCATCGTTACGTATACCGTTAAAAAGTGGATGGAGAAAATCACAAGGAGCACCAATCAGAGCGAGAACAGGATAATAAAAGTACTGAATAACATAAAGTGCGTATTCGATCCGTGTATCCATCCATCTGGCTGTAGTGGCAAGGTGAAGCCACACTGATAAACCCCTTTCCAATGTTGTAACTTTCGAATCTATTGTTCTGAGATCCTGATCCATTGCTGTTTCATCCCAAACTATTGTTCTCAGATTCTCATCCATTGCTGAACCGTTCCAAATTATTGCTGTCAGAATTGGATCAATTGTTGTCATCTTTCAAACTACAGTTCCAATCCCTCCCATAACTCTCACTTGAGCCACCGTTTCCTGTTGCTGCTGTTACCAGTTCATAACTTATCGAGGTGACTCCCTTATTAATGAAACAATGACGCCCTCCCGTGAGGCATATTTGTCACGAATCCATGGAGAATGAAATTAATTTCTGTCACTAAACAAACAGGTTATGTTAACCCGTTTTGATTTTTGGATTCCGGAGCTTCAAAAACAACAATGGTCAGTTGACTGTCGGTGACTAGTTTAACATTATTTAATGTAGTTATTGATAACAAACAGTTTGGCTGCAGCAAATTATCTGCATTGCCGAGACAAATCGACAGTTGACAGCTGATCACTGATCCGAGAGGAGCACCGAGAGAGGAGCAAGAAATGCACTTTGTCTTTCCTGCATTCTCCAGGCACATTATGTGTCACCACTTTGATATTTGAAATCAAAACGGTGTATTCCCTGAGACAGATTGGACAGCCAACCGCATTCAGGATCAGCATATTTGAAACATCGACTCTACCCACCATCATGTGCCCCGCACCCCCCAACGTCCCCTCCCACTCCCCCCCCCCACACCCCGCCACCCACCCCCCCTCCCCCCCCCCCCCCCCCCGAAGAAAAATTGCCATTCACGTTCCCCTTGCCCTATCGTAGTCGCCACTCAGGCTGAATCTGTGTGCCTGGTTTGTCGCAAACCTCAATCCAGACATCCATTCACAAAGGTCACCATAAAATGTGGTGTGGGGTTTCTTTTGGAGGGGGGTCCGAGTGTAAGTGAGTTTATAGACTGGAAGTAAGATGACAGAGACTGAAAGTGCATGGGCATTAACACAAACTAGCGGAAATCTTCGACGTAGAGGAATATGAGAGGGGCGAGGTGAATTGAGACCAATTGAGACCAGGATCCTTCAGCAAGATAACTGATGAGAGTTCAAACAATTAACAAGAAAAGAAGTGAAATTCAATGATCTTCAATCCCACCAAGGCCCTCTCCCTGTAACCCCATATGTTTACCCTGCGAGTCCCTCTGATATTAAGTGGCAATTGAGCATGGCCAATCATCCTAACTCGCACATCTTTGGCACGTGGGAGGAAACCGGAGCACCCGGAGGTAACCCACGCAGACATGGGGAGAATGTACAGACTCCATACAGACAGTCACCCGAAGCCGATATTGAACACGGGCCCCCGGCGGTGTGAGGCAGCAGTGTTATCCACTCTGCCACCGTGCCGCCCCTGTGAGACTGCAAATCCCAAAATTAACCGGGTGAATGGCTTCCCAAAAGGAAAACCAAATGTGAAACTTCGATTCTGCAAGGACAGAAATATTTTTTTGCAATGTATGATCTGGGACATGTAAGGAATTTAGGGGATGGTTCCGATGAGTCCATGGCATTGTTATGAAAGAAAAAAACATGACCAGATTCTTACAAGGCAAATTTCAGGCAAAAGTGCTAAACAGAGGAATATCGAAACCAAAAGTAGGAGTACGCCATTCGGCCCCTTGAGCCTGCTCCGCCATTCATTTCGATCATGGCTGATCATCAAATTCAATATCATGATCCCCTCCCCCGCCCTCCCCCCCTCCCTCCTCCCCCCTCCCCACCTCCCTAATCCCCCCCTCCCTCCTCCCCCCCGCCCCATCAATATACCTTGTCCCCTTCAGCTGCAAGAGCTGCATCTATTTTCTTCTTGAAATCAAACAAAGTTTTGGTCTCAATTACAATCGGTTGTACTGAATTCCACATGCTCACCAACTTCTGGGTGAAGAAAATCCTCCTCACCTTAGCTCTGAAAGGTTTAAGCCGTATCCACAAACTATGACCCTAGTTCTGGACTCCCCCCGCCATTACAGAGATTCTTTCGGAATCAACCCTGTCTAACGCTATTTGAATTTTACAAATGTCTCTGAGATCCCCTATCACTCGTTTAAATTCAAGGGAATCTAATCCTAACCGGCTTAATGTCTCGTCATATGGCACACCTGTCATAGAGCCATAGAGGTTTACAGAATCGAGACAGGCCCTTGGGCCCAAATTGTCCATGCCGCCATTTCTTAAACCGCTAAGCTTGTCCCAATTGCCCACATTTGGCCCATATCCCTCTGTACCCATCTTAGCCATGTAACTTCCTAAACGCTTTTTAAAAGACAAAGTTGTACCTGCCTCTACTACTAACTCGGGCAGCTTATTCCAGACACTCACCACCCTCTGTGTCAAAAAAATGTCCATCCGGGCCCTTTTTCATCTCTCCCCTCTCACCTTCAACCTATGCCCTCTAGTTTTAGACTCCCCTACCTTTGGGGAAAGGTATTGACTATCCAGCTGATCTATGCCCCTCATTATGTTATAGACTTCTATTAGATCTCCTCCAAGCCTCCTGCGCTCCAGAGAGAGAAGTCCCAGTCTATCCAGCCTTTTCTTATAACTGGAAACATCAAGTCCCGTCACATCCTAGTGAGGCTTTTCTGCACTCTTTCCAGTTTAATAGTATACTTTCTAGATTTGGGTGACCAGACCTGTACACAGTGTTCCAAGTGTGGCCTCACCAATGTCTTGTCCAACTTCAACAATTCGCCCCAACTCCTGTATTCAATGTTCTGACTAATGCATACCCTGTGACTCCGCTGCCACACACACACTCACTCCCTCATTCCCACACACCGTAACGCTCACACACCCACTACAGTATAAACATACACTCTCCAACCGCCCGCCCCCACCAAATACAAACTTACCCGTTCACGCACTCTCTCCCTCACTCCCACACACAGCAACACTGACACCCTCACTACAGTATAAATTTACACTCTCCAACTCCCCCTCAAAATACTCACTCATCCGCTCACACATTCGCTCCCTCACTCCCACACACAGCAACACTCACACTCTCACTACAGTATAAATTTACACTCTCCAACTCCCCCATGAAATTCACACTCACCCGCTCACAAACCCAGTCGCTCTCTTACCCCACACGTAATCACTCACTGTCTGACTCAGACAGATGCACACGAACATTCTAGAGACTCACTCTCTGTTCCAGTTACAGTCACACTCAAGCTTTCTCTGCAACACACTCACTTCCTCAATGCAACACAACCACAAACCGGATCTCTCATTCCCACACACAAATAGAGACTAACCACCTCACTCACTTACATAGATACACTCAAACAAGCACAGACAAAACACCAAGTCTATATCCCTCTCACATTCATGCATGCACTCCCAATTTCACATGCAAGCCAACATTCACAAACACACACAAACACTCTCTTTGTCTTTTCCCACGCTCACAGACACACACACACATTTGTCTCTTGCACACCTTTCTCTCACACGTACAATCACACTCATTTTCACATCCCCACAATCTCTCACCCACACTCGCACATGTCCTGTCTCTGGTCTTTCTGACAAAACACAGACACACACACATGCACGCACACGGCAGAGTTTATTTTATTTTGTTCAGGTGCAATATTCCCAGGCAACAGTGAATGGAGCAGTAAAGCTGAACATTAAAATAACTTTTTAATTAAAGTGTTTACTTTGTTCTATGTCCATTGTCTATGTGACTGTGTATTTCACTTTCTTGCAACTAACCTATTTACTGGTTTGATACTAACACGTGGAACATGTGGTCTCTCCAAATGTGTCACCTGCTAGTTAGTGGCCATGGCAACAGCAGAACTATTTGTAATTATTTTCGACGTGATAATGAAGCAGATTCCGCATGTTGACCTTTTACATTTTTTATTTTTTGCTGCACTCTCTCAAAGTGTGCAATATCCACAGTACAATTCTTCATACAGCCACGGACTGTTCTGTCTAGTTCACCGTGACTTTCAGCTTTGATAGATTTGTGGCCAGATGTTGCGGAAAGCTGAGAGGTAAACACTGCACCGTGAAATCGGCAGCGGTGACTCTGGGAACAGTAACTGGGTTGAGCTGTTTAAAAAACATTTTCTGGTGTTTTACGTTCACAGGTTTAGATGCGTTTATAAAAAGACTATGGCTTTGTAGACTTACAGGCGGCTTTATAAGCTCCCCTATGTGGGCATCAATCGAATTGCTGCAATATATTTTAACACCTTGTATTCCATTTGTCCTGATTATAATGCTCAATCCCTTCACCGTCGGAAACATTTTAGTGACCAGCAGAACCCGCAGGAGACTCCGTGCTCAGAGCATTGAGAAGACTCACCTCGACCCAGAAATGGAGAATAGGAGGAAATCCATCATTTTACTGTTTGCTATATCAGCGAATTGTATTCTGTTATGGGCATTGTTGGTCTTTTCTTCTATACAGACACGCATGACATTTCTCCCGATTACGGATATTGCTGTGGGCTATTTTATCATGCAATTGGGCACCATGCTTCAACTTCTTAGTTGCTGCAGAAACACTTGCATCTATGCAATAACACAGACAAAGTTCAGGCAGCAGGTGAAAACTATGCTAATATATCCCTTCAGTAGAATTGTGAAATCTATCCAATGATTCAAATAGATGAATAATTGAAATTTCCCATGAAGTCAAGATCTGATTTTACTTGTAAATGGACCAATTCTTTTAAGTTGTAGACAGTGTGTGGTTGGTTCATGTCACTGTCCATGTGCACCAACTGTCCCTGAACTAATAGAACATGTGGTGCATCTTAATCTATGATAGGAAAGGTTGGGCCGGGGGGGGGGGGAATGGTAGGGGAATGACAGAGCGGAGGGTGGGGGGGGATTGGGGTGCAGTGCCTGTCATTATGGTAACAGAACTGGCTGAAGCAGATCTCTATTGCAATAGAGATGGAATGCAGGCAAAATGATGGTTGCAGAGCAGGGCGGAGGATTGCCGCTAATCAAACAAAGCATGGAAGGTGCCAGCACTGTGCTGGCAGAGCATAAGTCAGAGCGCTTAGTGTTTTCAGAGAGTAGGGATGGGACCTGTCACGATGGTAACATCGTGATGAGTATTTGTATTGGGGCACGTTTGGACTGATGTTAATCTGGGGATATCTCTTTAGTTGCAGCGATGTGGTGTGGCAGTTTTCAGCTAGAATTGGAGGATCTGCTTAAGTTGCGATGCGTTAACAATATTTCAGTGTCTATGTTAGATTTTCTGCCTATTAGATTCAGGGCCCCCATTAGTTTCAGGGTCTTTGTCAGTATAAAGGTCTCTTTCAGTTGCAGCAACATGAATTGCAGTCTCACTGAAGAGCCCCCATTCCAGACCCCTCCCCCTTCAATCACTGCAAATCACAAACTATTTTAGAACAGTACAATTGCATCTAATGGGAACTCTCTGCTTGGACATTATCATGTGATTGTACATTAAAGCAATGTAAATGCCATGCAGCTTACAGCTTCAGCGATGTCATTGGGGGGCTGCAGCTAAGCTGTGGCAGTCAGTTGATAGGGTTCTTTTCCTTTGGGCTTTCAGTTACGTTTTTGGAAGCAGTTTACCTGCAAGCTAAGAAGCAGACTGCTTTTCTCCCTGTTTTTTTTTCTCTTTGTTTGGTTCTGCCTTAAAGGATCTGTGTTTTGGGAAAATAGATCTGACTACAAGCTCTTCTGAGTTTCTTCACAAGGAAAACGTGGCAAATAGGAACAGGAGGAGACCATTCAGCCCATCGGGCCTGCACTGACAACAGTCCCACCTTATCCCTGTAACACCTCACACTTACCCTGCTGATCCCCCCGAAACTAGGGTCAATTTGTCATGGCCAAGTCACCTAACCCTCACATCTTTTGACTGTGGGAGGGAACCGGAGCACCAAGAGGAAAGCATGATCAGCCATGATCACAATGGATGGCACAATGGATCACAATGGATCACAGGATTTGAAATGAGGCCGAGTCACATAGGCCTTCAATTGAGGTCTAGTAACACACAACTTGAATTGAAGCCGAGTCATACATGCCTTAAACTGAGCCTTGTCTGCAGGTTTTGTATTGAGGTCTAGTCACACAGAACTTGAATTGAGGCCGAGTCACACTGACCTTGAATTGAGGCCTCGTCACACAGAACTTGAATTGAGGGCTTGTCACACAGGCCTTGAATTGAGTTCCAGTCACAGAGGCCTTGAATTGAGGCCTAGTCTTACAGGCTTCGAATTGAGGCCTACCTCAGGTACAAAGAACAAGTCCCTCTCCCACCGCATCCCCTCCCCCACCCCTAGTGAAACTGAACAACACTTTCCATCCACAAATCCCAGTGCCCTGTCTAAAAACACATGTAGGACTCTAGGATTGAGAACACGCCTTTCCCCAGGCTCAGGAATGTGAATTTCAGCTCCCTCTCCCTCCCGAGTGCTTCACAGTGAGAGAGGCAGACTGAGAATGTTACAAACAGAAACTCAGTAAAAGTAGATTGAAGCGCTGCCCTGGGCTCTCACACAGCACCGTGACATTACTGAGAGTAAAACACAGGCACTGTCCAATTGGCCAATTAAACCGGGTCCCAATCGCAGCCTTTTTCATTCCAAGAACCTGTGAGAACTCGATCGAAACGCCCTCTCTGCAGCTCAGCCTTACCCTGTTCCTCTCTATATCCCACCCTCCTTTCACTCAATCTTTTATGTTTAAAATGTGGACACTGTTGGAGTGTGAGGAATATGGGGCAGGGAGGAGGCACAGAGCATGAGTGAACAGCAAGATCCCACACACACACAGAGTCTGAACATGGCCAGGTACAATGTGATATTTAAGGGAGATTGGGGTAAAGTGAGTGGGCAATGAGGGAACCACAGCTCTCCCTCTCTCCCCCTCCCCGCCTCTTCCTTCCACCCCTCCCCAGTTAAAATAAAGGGACATCACTCCAGGTTTGGTGCTGTTTGTACATTTGATATGAACAGGGAACCTTCCACTTCCAGCACAGTCACTCCTCTCTGTTTCTCTCTCTCTAATTCCCCCTCTCTCTTACCACCACCACGTCTGCCCCTATCCACCCCCCTCCTCTCTCTCTCTCTACTGCACTTGATGATCTATCTCTGTTCTCTCTCTCTCTGCCTGTTTATCTCCCCCTATCTCTGTACGTACCCATCGCCCTCCTCTCTCTCTCTCGCCTGCTCTGGATAATCTCTCTCTCGCTCTGACGATGATGAATCTGGATTGAAATGCTCTCTGAAAGGTTTCTGTCTGACCATTTTAAATCATGTCACCCTGTGACCACTGTTTGTGTTGATCACTGATTCACATTGAGAAATGAGGCTGGGGGCAGTGGTGGGAGATGGAAGCAATCACAGTCAGTTGTCATTACACTGAATTTGGGGAGCGGAACCACGGTCTCCCAGCAGGATAGGCTGCAGGGAAAATACACACAGCAAGATCCCACAAGCAAACTGCTCTGTTACCCTCCCGTTCCCCCCATCCCCCCACCCCCTCACTGTTACCCTCCAGTTCCCCCCTCTCTCACTGTTACCCTCCATTTCCCATTTCTCTCACTGATAACTCATAAGCAAAGGAGAACGATGGGAGAGAGAGAGAGAAAGAGCAGGAACACCCATAATCACATCCTGAATTAAATGAATTATTTTGTTTTTAACCATCGAGTTCTCCCACTTCAGCACTGACACTGTTCAGGAATGAAGCAAATACAAAAGGACATTCTGAGGGCCCTCTGAGATTAGGCCTTGAATTGAGGCCTAGTCACAGAGGCTGCATTAAACCTCGGGAAGAAGTCTCACAACACCAGGTTAAAGTCCAACAGGTTTATTTGGTAGCAAATACCATAAGCTTTCGGAGCGCTGCCCCTGAAGGGGCATCTCCACATCATAAACCTCGGGGACAGAGAACAGTCTTCTCCCCCCGTCCCCCAGTGAACCAGAACTCTCCAGCCCCAAAACTGTCCCAGACACGACTGGAAGGAGTGAGGGGGTAAAGGGAGCCAGTGATCTCCAGACCCTGCCCCTTCCACCCTCCCCCCACGATTAAAACAACAAATCACATTGGGATTTTCTCTGACATTTATACAAGATGCAACATCGAAGCAAATGGAGCAGCGGGGAAGGACTGCAGGAAAGTGAGTGGAAAAGAGACCCACAGCTTTCCTTCCCCCTCACCCTCTCTTCATCGTGCTCACTCCCCTCCTCTCTTTCTCCCTCTCTCTCCCCCCTCCCTCCTCCTCCACCTCATTGTCTCCCCTTCACTCCCTCTCTCCCCTTGATTCTCTCTCCCTTATCCTCTGTCCCCTTACCCTCTTCCACGCACCCTCTCTCCCCTTCTCACCCCCTCCCAATTCACCCTTTCTCTCTTCTCCCCCTCACTCACTCTCCCCTCACTCACTCTCCCCTCACTCACTCTTCATTTACTTCCCCCTTACTCACTCTCCCCTCTCTCTCCCCGTCACTCTTTCCCTGACAATCTCTCCCCTCACTCCCCCTCACTCATCTTCACCGGCTCCCCCCTCACTCTCTCCCGCCTTTACTCTCTCCCCCCTCACTCTCTCTCCCCTTCACTCTCTCCCACCTCATGCTCTCTCCCCCTCACTCTCTCTCCTCTCTTCCTCTCACTCTCTCCCCCTTACTCGCTCTTCACCTATTCTCCCCCTCGTACTCTCTCACCCTTCACCCTCCCTAACCTCACTCTCTCCCCTCAGACTCACTCCCCCTCACACTATCTCTCCTTCACAATATCATCCGTTCAATCTCAACTCCTTATTCTATCTCCCCCATCACCTCACACTCTCCCCTTCACCATTCCACTCACTCTATCCCCCTCAATCACTTCCCCACTCTTCCCCTTTCACTCTCCCACTCACTCTCTCTCCCCTCAACCTCTCTCCCTCCCACGTACCCTCTCTCCTCCTCACTCCCTCCCCCTCACTTTCTTCTGCTTCATGCCCCCGCACACCGGCTCTCCCTCAGTCTCCTCCCCACTTAATTCCCCCTCACCCTCTCTCTAACCCTCACTCACTGCCCTTCATTCTCTCCCCCTCAATCCCTTCCCCTTCACTCTTCCCCCTCAGTCTCTGCACTCACACTCCCCCCTTTACTTTCCATCTTAGTCTCTCTCCCCTCACACTTTCCCCTCATTCTCTCCCCCTCACTGTCTTGCCACTCAGTCTTTCCCATCACACTATCCCGCCTCAGACACTCTCCTTTATTTTCCATCCCCTCAGCCTCTCCCACTCACTCCCCTCACTCTCTCGCCATCTCCCTCTCTCTTCTCTTCAATCTATCTCCCTGTCACTGTCTCCCCTCACCCTTTCCCCCTCACTCGCCCTCCGCTGTCCCCTCACTCACTCTGCCCATCTCTCTCCCCTCACTCCATCTCCCTTTGCTCACTACCCTCACTCACTCTCTCCCCTTCACTCGCTCTTCACTTAATCTCCGCCTCTCTCTAGCTCCTCTCACTCTCTCCCTGTCAGTCCCTCTCCCCTTACTCTCTCCCCGTCACTTTCACTCCTCTGACTCTCTCTCCCTCATTCACTCCTCACATTCTCTCCCTGTTAGTCCCTCTCCCCTTACTTCCCTCACTCGAACTCCCATCGTGGTCTCCCCTCACTCTCTCCCCTCCCTATCTCCCCCCTCACTCACTCTTCACCTACTTTCCCCCTCACGACCTCTATCCTCACTCTATCTACCCTCACTTTCTCCCCACTCACAATCACTCCCCCCTCACCCTCTCTACCGGTCAATCTCTTCCACCGCACTCTATTCCCCTAAATCTTTCCCCTCACTCTCTCACTGAACCTGCCTCACTCTGTTCAACCTCACTCTCTCTCCCCCACCCTCTCTCCCCCTCATTCTCTTCTCCCTCAGCCTCTCGTCTCCTCACTCCCTCCCCTTTCTCCCTCACTTTCCTCCCCCTCATTTTTTCCACACTCCCTCCTCCTCACTCTTTCCCCTATCTCCTCCTTACTTTCTTCCTCCTCACTCTCTCCCCTTCAATCTCCCCTCATTCTCTCCCTTCAGCTTCTCTCCACATCACTTTCGTCCCCCTCATTCTCCCCCTTAATTTCTTGCCCCTCATTCTCTCAATCCCTTCTCCTTCACTCTCTCCCCCTCAGTCTCTGCCCTCAAACTCTTCCCATTACTGTTTCTCCCTTAGTCTCTCTCTCTCCCCCCATTATCTCCCCCTCACTTTCTCCCCGTCACTTTCTTCGCCTTCTCTCACTCCCCCGATTCTCTCCCCCTCACCGTCTTTCCCCTCAGTCTGCTATCACACTATCCCACCTCACTCTCTTTTACTATCCCCTCAGCCTCTCTCCTGCTCACGCTGTCTCCCTTCACTGTTCCCCTCACTTACTCTCCTCACTCTCTCCCCCTTCCTCTCAATCTCACTCCCTCAATCTCTCTCGTCACTCTCTCGCTTCCCCTCACTCTCTCTCTGCCCGTCACTCTCTCTCCTCTTATTCTCCCCCCTCACTCTATCTCCTGTCACCCTCTCTCCGTCAGACTCTCTCCCCTTACTCTCCCTGTCACTCTCCCTCCTCTGACGCTCTCTCCCTCATTCATTCCTCACCTTCTCCCCTCACTCCCCCTTCCCCCCTCTCTTCAATCTATCGATTTCCCATCGCGCTGTCCCCTCACTCACTCTTCACCTACTCTAGCTCACTCTATCTGCCCTCACTTTCTCCCCCTCACAATCACGCCTCCTTACCCTCTTTACCCCTCACAATATCTCCCGTTCAATCTCTGCATCTCACTCTATTCCCCAAAATCTCTTCCCTCTCACTGCCTCCCCCTCACTCTTTCTCTCTCACCCTCTCTCCCTCTCAGTCTACCTCTCATTCTCTTCTCCCTCAGCCTCTCATCCCCTCACTCCCTCCCCATCACTTTATTCCGAACTTTCTTCCCCCTCATTCTCTCTCCCCCTCACTCTCACTCCAGCTCACTCTCTCCCCGTCACGCTCTCCCCCTCACATCCTGTTCCCTTACTCTCTCTCCTCTCACTCTCCCCATCACTCTCTCTCCGTCTCTCTCCCTCACTCGGTCTTCACCTATTCCCCTCTCACTCCCTCTCCCGTCACGCTATCTGCCATCATGCTCTGCCCTCACACTCTCCCCCCCCCCCGCCCCACCACCCCCCCCCCTCACCCTGGCCTCACTCGCTCTTCACCTACCCTCCCCTGCACTCTCTCCCCTGCACCCTCGCGCTGTCTCCCCCCCACTGACTTCACCCTCACCTTTTTCTCCCTCACCCTCTACCTCTCATTCTCTTCTCCCTCAGCCTCTCATCCCCTCACTCACTCCCCATCAGGTGCTCCCTCACTTTCTTCCCACTCACTCTCCCCCTCAATTTCTTCCCCGTCACTCCCTCCTCCTCAATTTCCCCCTCACTCCCTACACCTCATTCTCTTCCCCCTCACTCTCACTCCAGGTCGCTCTCGCCCCGTCACACCCTCCCCTTACTTTCTGACCTCTCACCTTCCACATCATTATCTCTCCTCTCACTATCTCTCTCCCTCACTCGCTCTTCACCTATTCTCCCCTCACACTATCTCCCATCGTGCTCCCCCATTACACACTCTTCCCCCTCTCTCCTCCCTCACTCGCTCTTCACCTACCCTCCCCCTCGCTCTCTCTCTCTCTCATTCAGTGCATTTAAGACAGAGGTAGTCACTTTCTTGATTGGTCAGGGGATCAAATGTTATGGGGGAAAGGCGGGAGAATGGGTTTGGAAACTTATCAGCTGTGATTAAATGGTGGAGTAGACTCGATGATCAGAATAGCTGAATTCTGCTCCTGTATCTTATGGTCTTTTCAGTTTCACGCTCACTGTTAGCTACAATCTTTGCACTCGTCCCCCGCTCTTTATTAGCTTGTGTACGTATTAGTTTCAGCATTCCAATGATTCACAATTAGCATTTAACTAAATAACCAGTATGTATTTAATTGTAAATAACTACAGCTATACAGATGATAAAATTAGGAATATCCATTACAATTACAGAGCAGCAACATCTGTCATGGTAAAATAAACAGTTTGATAAATAATGGTAATATCTGACATCATGCATCTGTCCTGAGATCTTTGGGGTAATCCAAAATAAATCATACATTCAGAAATTAAATAAAGCTGAGGTGAGTGTGCGGGGACAGAGTGAAATTGTGAATTCTCGCTTTCTATGCTCTCGCTCTGCATCTGCTCAGTGAGATGTAAGGAACAAGGAAAGAGCAAACTGCATTTCCGAGGCTCCGATCCTGTGCAATGCTGCGCCAGTGTTCCTGTGTTGCTTTCGTTCTAGGGATGTCGGTTTCAGAGGAAATGTTATCACTGTCGTCCAACTTCAATTTCATTTGGTGATGGGGTGCTGAGAATTCATTAACCGCTGTAATGCATGGGTTTGTGATGTGTTTCTGTGGGTGGATGGCTGCGTGTTGTGTGTATTTAACAGAGATTCTGTGTTTTTCTCTCTAAGTCTCTCTGTGTGTCAGTATGTGGATTTATATGTGAGTGTTCGAGAGGGTGTGTTTTTCTGTTCCTGTGAGCATATGTATAAGTTTGTCAGTGTGTGAATGAGTGTGTGGGTGTCAGTGTGTGCATCTGGAGGGATGTGTGTAGGATGTGCAGATGTGTGTATGTGTATGTCCGTGTGAGACAGTTTCCATGATTGTGTCTCTGTGCGAGTGTCTGTGTGAGATTATGCTTGTGATTGTGTGTTTTTACGTGGGGATGTCAGTGCCTGTGAGAGATTGAGATTATAAAACAGAAACGCATTCCATCTTTGGAACGGAATCACGTTAATCAACCTGTGCATTTGAGATGTGAACAGTTCCAGAAATAATTGAAGCAACATTTACCGTGTGAATGTGTTGTGGGTTAAGGAATGGTCACCCTGCTTCAACACTGAAACTGTCCCAGATAAATATGTGGGAACTTTTGTTGAGGTTGATAATTGGCAGGGTAAACGGGAGGGGGGCGAGAGTGGAATGAGAGCATTTGGATTCCAACTGAGCTGCTCTCTGTCTCACCGAAACCTGTGGAATTGGAAAGCAAGAGTTGCAAAAGGGGAATAGTTTGTTTGGAAATTATTTTCTTTTCGAACACGGACAAAATGTGATTAAAGGTTGTAATTGTGTCTCAAAATGTTTGTATTTCCAATTTTCAAAGAATCAGTCTGTGAGATTGAGAGAATTATCTTGGAAACATTAAAAAAAAACTGATCCACTGTGTAAGATTAAAACTGACAATGTCTGACAGAGGAGTTACAGAGTGCAGCAGAGTTTACCCACTCCCATTCTGAATGGGATTAGTGTCTGATAACTGCACCAATAGTACACATTACAGTCTGAGATCATCCCCAACTACAACCTCCAGACAATATTTCCCATAGGGAATGAGGGAACAGAGTTCATGTACAGTGTCTGGTGATAAAAGGGTTAATTCACCAGCCGGGGTTCCTGCTGCAAACTCCAATCCCTGTCAATATTGTTCAATATTCACGCTGCAGAAACCGGGTCCCAGATGCAGACATGGGACTGACTGAACTTGTCTGAGGCTCACGAAGAACAGCCCCTGCAGTAGCTGGGTGCCACCAGCAGATGGTGGCATTGTGTCACTTTAATCACCAGATAGTGAAAGAGATTTTGAGGAGAGGCTGGTGGAGCCTTTAATTCATTCACAGAGACAGAGAGGAAACTCTGACAAGATTGACCAATCTGCCCTCTGCTGGGTACTGTCAGAATCACACACACACTGTTCTCCCTCTGGAGAATGATCTCTGCTGCTCCATTTTGAAAGGAGGTTGAAGACTCTGTTGCTGAGAACACTGACAACACATTGCTGCTTAAACAATGGTTTGCAGCAATCTTTCCTTCAATGTGGAGACTAAAACTACAACAGTTTTCCAGCTGGGAAACCAGGTAAGCAGGGAAATCAGTGCCAGGCTGGAGGGGCTGATGGAATAGGGAGGGAGAGGGGCAGGAATGAAGGGTTTGGAAGGAGCTGTCGAAGATCTTCACAATTCAGGATTTCACTGTAACCGGTGGAGCAGCAATGTTTATAGATTGAAATGTCTACACTGTCACTCTCAGTCCCCGTCTGGATCCCTGCAGCGACTCCAGCTGTCTCTCTCCATTTGGACTGAACTGATTACCAAACAGCCTGAAACAGATTAAAGATGAAACAGGAAATAAACAGATTGAACAACAGAGTAAATAACAGGAGACTGGAGTTAATGGGACAAATCTTCTGGTCTCTGGATCGCCAGAGACCAGACACACATCCGAAGATGAGCATCGGGACCCTGTGGATGTCCTGACGCACTGATCTACCTGGGAATTGTCCCAGAGGTATTAACTACTACTGGGGAACTCCCCTGCTGCAGTTAGAGTCAGATACTTGGGACAGATCCACAAAGTTTACCTGGATAGCTCAGATAATGTTAGACAGCTCACCACCTGGGCTAATACCTGAATAGCACGAGCGAGTCCCTCAATCACTTCCCACTGATCCCCATACTCCACCTCCCACAATCTGACTAGACCCACTCATAGAGTCACAGAGGTTTACAGCATGGGAACAGGCCCAACTTGTCCATGCCACCCGTTTTTTAAAAACCCCTGAAACTAATCCCAATTACCCGCATTTGGCCGATATCCCTCTGGACCCATAGTGCCCATGTAACTGTCTAAATGCTTTTTGAAAGATAAAATTGTGCCCGCCTCTACTACTGCCTCTGGCAGCTTGTTCCAGACACTCACCACCCTGTGTGTGAAAGAATTGTCCCTCTGGACACTTTTGTATCTCTCCCCTCTCAACTTAAACCTATGCCCTCTAGTTTTAGACTCCCCCACCTTTGGGAAAAGATATCAACCAACTAGCTGATCTAAGCCCCTCATTATTTTATAGACCTGAAAAGGTCACCCCTCAGCCTCCTACGCTCCAAGGAAAAAACTCCCAATCTATTAGCCTCTCCTTGTAACTCAACCCATCAAGTCCCAATAGCATCCTAGTAAATCTTTTCTGCACTCTTTCTAGTTTAATAATATCCTTTCTATAATAGGGTGACCAGAATTGCACACACAGTATTCCAAGTGCACCATTTTGTATCTCTCCCCTCTCATTTCATACATTAACAGTCACAGTCAGAGCATCTAATCAGTGTCCATGGACACATCAACTGCACTGCCCTCATCTACCTTCTTGGTTACCCCTTCAAAAAACTCAATCAGATTTGTGAGCATGATTTTCCACTCACAAAGCCACGCTGACAGTCCCGAATCAGTTCTTGCATCTCTAAATGCCTGTAGATCCTGTCCCTCAAAATGCCTTCCAACAATTTACCCACCACAGATGTGAGGCTCACTGGCCTTTAGTTTCGAGGCTTTTCCCTGCAGCCCTTTTTAAACAAAGGCACAACATTTGCCACTCTCCAATCTTCAGGCAGTTCAACCGTGACTATCGATGATTTAAATATCTCGGCTAGGGGACCCGCAATTTCCTCCCTAGCCTCCCACAACGTCCTGGGATACACCTCATCAGGTCCCGGGGATTTATCGACTTTGATGCGCTTTGAAACTTCCAGCACCACCTCCTCTGTAATATGTACACTCCTCAAGACATCAATATTTATTTCCCTAAGTTCCCTAACATCCATGCTTTTCTCAACAGTAAATACTGATGAGAAGTATTCATTTAGGATATCACCCATCTCTTGTGGATCCACACATAGATTGCCTTGTTGATCCTAAAGAGCCCCTACTCTCTCCCTGGTTACTCTTTTGCCCTTTATGTATTTGTAGAAGCTGTTTGGATTCTCCTTTGCCTTATCTGCCAAAACAATCTTGTGTCCCCTTTTTGCCCTCCTGATTTCTCTCTGAACTCTACTCCTACACCCCCTATACTCTTCAAGAGATTCACTTGATCCCAGCTGCCTATGCACGTCATGTGCCTCTTTATTCCTCTTGAGCAGGGCCTCAATATCCCGAGTCATCCAGGGTTCCCGACTTCTGCCAGCCTTGCCCTTCACTCTAAGAGGAATGTGTTTACCCTGAACCCTGGTTAACACACTTTTGAAAGCGTGCCACTTACCAGACGTCCCTCTTCCTTCCCACAGACACCCCCAGTTAGCTTTTGAAAGTTCCTGCCTGATACCATCAAAATTGCCCTTGCCCCAATTTAGAATATTAACTTTTGGGACAGACCTATCATTCTCCATAGCTATCTTAAAACTAATAGACTTATGGTCACTAGTCCCAAAGTGATCCCTCACTCACACTTCTGTCACCTGCCCTTCCTTATTTCCCAAGAGGAGGTCAAGTTTTGCCCCCTCTCTAGTCGGGCCATCCACATATTGAATGAGAAATTCCTCCTGAAGACACTCAACTAATTTCTCTCCATCCAACCCTCTAATACTATGGCTGTCCCAGTCAATGTTGGGAAAATTAAAATCTCCGACTATTACAAGCCTATTTTTCTTGGAGCTATCTGCAAACTCCTTACATATTTGCTCCTCAATTTCCCGCTGACTATTTGGGGGCCTATAGTACAATCCTATCAAAGTGATTTCCCCCTTCTTATTTCTCAGTTCTACCCATATAGACTCAGTGGCCGAACCCTTGGATATTTCCCTTCTCAGTACGGCCGTGATGCTTTCCCTAATCAACAGTGCAACTCTCTCTCCTCTGTTACCTCCTGTTCTATCTTTCCTATAGCATCTGTAGCCTGGAACATTGAGCTGCCAGTCCTGTCCCTCCCTTAGCCATGTTTCAGTAATTGCTATAATATCCCAGTCCCACGTACCCATCAATGCACTGAGTTCATCTGCCTTACCCGTCAGGCCTCTTGCATTGAAATAAATGCAGTTTAATCTGGACTTCCCTTGCTGTCTGCTTTGCTTCTGTCTGATGTGTCTGGTACTAGGATTACTGACACTGCCTTTACTAATTTACGTGCTCTCTTTAACTTCCGTGCTGTCCTCAAACTTCTCTTCTGTCTCCCTCCTGCTTTGGATCCCACCCCTCTGCCAAACTAGTTTAAACGCTCCCGAGCTGCTCGAGCAAATCTCCTCGCCAGGATGTTAGTCCCCCTCCAGTTCAAATGTAACCCATCCCTCTTGAACAGATCAGCCCTTCCCCAGAAAAGATCCCAATGATCCAAAAATCTAAATCCCTGCCCCCTGCACCAGCTCTCAAGCCAGTCATTCATCTGCCTAATCCTCCTATTCCTACTCTCACTAGCACGTGGTACCGATAGTAGTCCTGAAATTACTACCTTCGAGGTCCTACACGTTAGCCTTCTGCCTAACTCTCTATATTCACATTTCAGGATCTCATCCCTTTTCCTATTTATGTCGCTTGCTCTTTGCCCGACCCTGTCCCACAGCAGAACCAGCTGTGGTGTCACAGGCCTGGCTACTGCTGGTATCTCCCCCTGACAGGCTGTCACTCCCGTAAATCATCTCTACCTCCGCTCCAGCACTTGAACAACTCTGACTAAACCTCCCAACTTGGCCTCATCCGTCCCACCCTCCCCTGATCTGACATAGAAACATGGAAGATAGGAGCAGGAGGAGGCCATTTGGCCCTTTAAGCCTACTTCACCATCCATCACAATCATGGCTGATCGTCCAACTCAAAAGCCGAATCCTGCTTTCTCCCCATAATCTCTGATCCTGTTCGCCCCAAGTGCTATATGCAGCCGCCTCTTGAATACATTCTTGACTATATCTCTGACTTAAACTGATTACTCAAGAAGCAACCCCAACCCACTACTCTCCAAAGCTATAAACCAATCCCAACCCCCGACCACGCAACCAAATCTAACTAGACACCCAACAACATTACCAACTCCCAGCCACCATCCAAACTGCTGATTAACCCTCCAACCCAACACAATACAACTCGACCACCCTCCCGACACCCAGAACTAATCCTTGAACCTCTCCTCAGCTCCCTGATGAACCATTCATCCAGCGACACACCAACCCATTCACTCCCACAATCAACTAACACTTATGGAGCTCCCCAGGGTCACTGTGCTGTAAATAGGGTGTGCTCGCTCTACCGTGACTCCACTCTGCTCTGATGGAGCTCCCCGGGGTCACTGTGCTGTAAATAAGGTGTGCTCGCTCTACCGTGAGTCCACTCTGCTCTGATGGAGATCGCCGGGGTCACTGCTGTAAATAGGGTGTGTGCTCGCTCTTCCTTGACTCTCGTCTGCTCTGATGGAGCTCCCCGGGGTCACTGTGCTGTAAATAGGGTTTGTGCTCTCTCTTCCCTGACTCTGCTCTGATGGAGCTCCCCGGGGTCACTGTGCTGTAAATAGGGTTTGTGCTCTCTCTTCCCTGACTCTACTCTGATGGAGCTCCCTGGGGTCGCAGTGCTGAAGATTCTGGGAGAAATATGCAGCAGTTTCAGGTTGGGAGGATTTTCACACATAGCGCTAATCTGCTTACCACTGCCGCTGCTTGGAAGATTCAGGCCCATTTATATTTTAAATCCATTTATATTTTAATTGTTACACTAAAAATGAACAAAAACACTCACGAGATCCACTCCAGACTCCTGCAGGTCAGTATGAGGCGGCAGAGAGCAGGGACAGATTGATCTGTGAAGGAGTTTGATTCCAGGTTCAGAATCCTCAGTGTCTGGTTTGTACTGAGAGCGGAGGCGAGATCCTCAGCACAAGAATCTGTGAGAGTGTTCTTATGCAGACTGGAGACCAGAGAGAGGAATAACAGGAATCAGGCTCAATCCCCAGTGTTTTAAATAATACTGTTAATAACAATAATAATGTATTGTATGAGACATTCCAAAAACACAACTTGCATTTCTGTAGAATGAGGAAATCCTCAATGCTGAAAATGAAATATAAATAAACTGGAAATGCTCAGCAGGTTAGCTAAGTATTTGTGAAGAGAGAAACAGGGGTAAAGTTTGAGCTTCCATTGGAACTGGGAACGGGCAGTGAATTGAAAGGTTTGAAGTGACAGCGGTGGGTGGCTGGGGAAGAAACAAAGAAAGGACAAACTGGAATTACAGGAGTGATTAAATGATAAAAATGATGATGGGACAGGACCATAAATCACAGGATCCCCATGTCCTTACTCGGAGTGGCTCAGGAGGGACATGGGATGGTCAGTGGTTTGGGAATGCAGTTTGTGGTGAGGTTGAAGATAATGGCTGTGATTTTACCAGAAGCTCTGAAGTCCCAGCATGGGGATTGGAAATGGGTGGTGTGTCCGTGTGGGCAGGATAGGCAGAGTTATGAAGGTGATATTGTCAGAGGCGGACAATTAACGGCTGGCAGGCAGGGGGAGCTGCCCACTGAGGCAGCCTGGGCAGGGGGCAGTCCCGGTTCAGGCAATGCTGGCACCATCTCCAAAGGCAGCCAACAGGACGTTCAAACACTGCAGCTCTGGAGGGAGCAGCGAGGGAGCTCTGCTTATTGAATGAGGGGCTGAAATGTCAGAAAGCAGAACAAGGCTTGCCCCCCGACCCCTTCCCCTCCCTGGAGGGGCTCCACCCGGCTGCTCAGGCTCAGAGGGAGGTCCTGTTCCCTCAGGATGGGAGGCGATTATCCCATCGGTACAAGCCAGTCTGGATGGAGATTGCTGGGAGGTCAGCAGGTTTCAGACCCGTGGTTAGAGAGTGGAAAAGGATCAATGTCCTGATGTGTTCTGTCACGGTGAGTGCAGCACAGCCTGATATGTGAATAAGGATGAGGGGGAAATTGTGGAAAGAACATCTCCACCCAGACACTGGCAATGCAAAGGACTTGCAGAATCTCACTGGCCGTGCTGTCTGGAGACAATACACATCTGTGTAACCTGTGCTTAATGCTGCCTTCTCTCACATTATCTGTCTCTTGAAGACCTGGTTGGCTGGAGGGATTCGCATTCTAATCAGTATTCTGTAACTTGATTTTGTGTCTCTGTGTCCTGTTTGAGAGCAGATTTCCACTCCATCTGACGAAGGAGCAGCGCTCCGAAAGCTAATGGTATTTGCTACCAAATAAACCTGTTGGACTTTAACCTGGTGTTAAAACTCTTACAATGCAAAGGCAGCAGCATTGACTGTCAGAGACATGTCCGTTAGGCTGGCACCAGCATAGGCTCGAGCAGGGCTGACCAACATATTCACTGGGCAAACACATGGCAATGTTTTTCTCACTCAAGGGGCCGGTGAGTAAATTTCAGAATGATACAGTTTGGCACAGCAGAAATTTCAATGAAAAACTGAACTGAGAAATGAAAAGAAAAACTTGCTGAGCACAATAATGAGTAATAATTAAAGATGATTATTAGTGTTTAATCCTCATCAATCAGTAATTGTTTCTCTCCCACATTTGCTGCAGATTGGCTCGAAAACCTATCAGCAGCAAACATGGGAAAGAAACGGGATGTGATTGGAGGAGCAGATCCATGCAGATTCTTCCATTCAAACTGAACTGTGTGACTGAGATTCTGGAAACTCGCTCCGGGGGCCGCATTGAGGGGCTTCGAGGGTCACATTCGCCCCTTGGTCCACACGTTGGACAACCCTGGGATACTGCATGTGTTTGATGAGTAACAATTTCTGTGTTTGGAAAGAGAGCAAACATCATCAGGGAATGAGTGAAGAAGAGTGGAGACATCCAGGTCTTGCCATCCTTACGCCAATGGAAGATGAAGTGCTGGATCAGGAAGGCCTGGGGGCAGAGTGGGTAATTACTGCTGGTGAGATGGGTTGAGTGGGTGGCCTAATGAATGGGCACAGGAGAGCGTCTGGTGAGGACAAAGCATAGAGCTTGTTTATCCTTCACTGGTCACAGAGAGCAGTCTGAAGGACGTATTGGGATAAGAACAAAATACCTCGGAGCAGCAGAAGGTCATTCAGCCCCTCGAGCATACTCCATCACAGCTGATCTAATTATAGTCTCAACTCTTTTCCCCGTAACCCTTGATTCGCTTCTCAATCCAAAATCATTCTTAACTCAGCCTTGAATATATTCAATGACTCTGCCGCCACTAGTCTCCAGGGAAGAGAATTCCACTGACCAGCCACCATCTAAAAAAATAAATTTCTCCTCATCTCAGTCTTAAGGGACTGACAATTACATTTTAAAAGCTGTCCCCTTGCTCTGGTCTCTCTTACAAGAAGAAACAGCCTCTCAGCAACCACCCTGTCTCATCCCCTCAATGCGATCACCTTTTAATCTTCTGAACTTTCATAGATATTGCTCCAATCTGCTCAAATTTTCCTCGTAAAATAAACCTCTCCATCCCAGGAATCAGCCGAGTGAACTTTCTCTGAACTGGTTCCAATACAATTCTATCCTTTTTTAAGTAAAGAGCTCAACACTGTACACATTACTCCAGTTGTGGAGCCTCCCTGAGCCTCTCCACATCCCCTTGAAACATCTTTGCATCCTCCTCACAATTCAGATTTTCACCTAGTTTTCCATTATTCGCAAATTTGGAAATATTATATTTGATCCCCACATCCATGTCATTCATGTAGATTCTGAATAGCTGAAACCCAAACACTGATCCCTGCCGTACTCCACTAGTTAGAGGCTGTCAACCCAAAAATAATCCATTTATTCCAACTCCCTGTTTCTGTCCACTAACCCGTTCTGAATCCATGCTGGTATATTCCTCCCAATCTCATGTGCTCCAATTTTCTTTCATAACCTCTTGTTTGTGAATCATGCAACTATAGAATCCCTAGTGTAGGAATCGTCATTCGGCCCATCGAGACACACTGACAGAGTAACTTACCAAGGTCCGTTCCCCATAACCTCACAAATTTACTCGGGCTAATCCACCTAAGCTACACATGTTGGGACACTAAGGGCCATTTTACCATGGCCACTCCATCTACCATGCATATCTTTGGGAGTGTGGGAGGAAACCGGAGCACCCAGAGGAAACACACGCAGACACGGGGAGAATGTAGAAACTCCACACAGTCACCCAAGGCTGGAATTGAACCCGGGCCCCTGGCTGAGATGCAACAATGTTAACCAATGTGTCACCGTGCCAGCCTTTCATGAATCCATGTTAGCCCTGTCTAATCCTGCCATTAATTTCTAAGTGTTCTGTTATCTCTTCCTTCATTACAGATTACTATAGGATTTCCATACCATTAATGTCAGACTAATAGATCTGCAGTTGCCCGGTTTCCCGTAACCCACATATTTTCGCCGCTAATCCACCTAAACTACACATCTTGGACACTAACGGGCAATTTAGCATGGCCAATCCACCTAACCTACACAGTTTTTTTGGACTATGGGAGGAAACAGGCGCAGCCGAAGGAAACCCACACAGACACTGGGAGAACGTGAAAACTCCACAGTCGCCCAAACCTGGAATGAATCCGGGAATCTGACGCTGTGAGGCAGCAGTGCCAACCCCAGTGCCACATCTTCGCTTAATCTAATACACTCCTTGAATTAGCAACGGCTGGAACACTTCTGCTGCTCTTCTCCAAATAAAAGGAATCTATTTTTGTTGGAAACGCCACACATTTGCACATCACCATGTCTAAAGCAGCTTGTTTTGTGTTTGGCACTGGAACGTGCTTCTCCAAGAAATTGCTTGAATACATTCTGTGAACGAATCTTCTATTCAACTTTTGACAATCTGAGTGATTTATACAGTAAATGGAAGAAGCCACAGGAGCATTGACCTCCAGAGGGATCTGTGTGTACAAGTCTACAGATCCCTGAAAGTGGCAACACAGGTGGGTGAGGTGGTCAAGAAGGAAGACAGCATGCTTGTCTTCATCGACCGGGGCATCGAGTATAAAAGTTGTCAAGTTATGTTACAGCTGTATGAAACTTCAGTTGGCCACATTTGAATATTGCTTGCAGTTCCGTTCGCGACACTCCCAGAATGATGTGGATGCTTTGGAGAGGGTGCAAGGAAGGTTTACCAGAATGTTGCCTGGTCAAGGACGTTAGGTTATGAGGAGATGTTGTATCAACACAGATTCTTTCACTACAAAAAGGGAGGCTGAGGGGTGACCGGATGGAGGTGTCCACAATTATGAGAAGCATCAATATGGTGGATAGTCAGAGACTTTTCTCCAGGGTGGAATGGTCAACTACAAGAGGGCACAGGTTGAAGGTGAGAGGAGCAAAGTTTCGAGGGTGGTGTGTGGGGTAAGTTTTCACCCAGAGGGTGGTGGGTGCCTGGAAGGCACTGCCAATGGAGGTGGCAGAAGCAGGCACGTTTCCAATGTCCAAGGTGCATCTTGGTAGACACATGAACAAGAGACAAACAGAGGAATAGAAACCGCAAATTGGCAGTAGGTTCTGGGTCTGAATAAGCGTTAGGAGGCGCCACAGGCTTGGTGAGCTGAAGGGCCTGTTACTGTGAACATAGAACATAGAACAGTACAGCACAGAACAGGCCCTTCGGCCCACGATGTTGTGCCGACCTTCATCTGAAACCAAGATCAAGCTATGCCACTCCCTACCATCCTGGTGTGCTCCATGTGCCTATCCAATAACCGCTTAAATGTTCCTAAAGTGTCTGACACCACTATCACTGCAGGCAGTCCATTCCACACCCCAACCACTCTCTGCGTGAAGAACCTACCTCTGATATCCTTCCTATATCTCCCACCATGAACCCTATAGTTATGCCCCCTTGTAATAGCTCCATCCACCCGAGGAAATAGTCTTTGAACGTTCACTCGATCTATCCCCTTCATCATTTTATAAACCTCTATTAAGTCTCCCCTCAATCTCCTCCGCTCCAGAGAGAACAGCCCCAGCTCCCTCAACCTTTCCTCATAAGACCGACACTCCAAACCAGGCAGCATCCTGGTAAATCTCCTCTGCACTCTTTCCAGCGCTTCCACATCCTTCTTATAGTGAGGTGACCAGAACTGCACGCAATATTCCAAATGCGGTCTCACCAAGGTCCTGTACAGTTGCAGCATAACCCCACGGCTCTTAAACTCCAACCCCCTGTTAATAAAAGCTAACACACTGTATGCCTTCTTCACAGCTCTATCCAATTGAGTGGCAACCTTTAGAGATCTGTGGATATGGACCCCAAGATCTCTCTGTTCCTCCACAGTCTTCAGAACCCTACCTTTGACCCTGTAATCCACATTTAAATTAGTCCTACCAAAATGAATCACCTCACATTTATCAGGGTTAAACTCCATTTGCCATTTTTCAGCCCAGCTTTGCATCCTATCTATGTCTCTTTGCAGCCTACAACAGCCCTCCACCTCATCCACTACTCCACCAATCTTGGTGTCATCAGCAAATTTACTGATCCACCCTTCAGCCCCCTCCTCTAAGTCATTAATAAAAATCACAAAGAGCAGAGGACCAAGCACCGATTCCTGCGGCACTCCGCTAGCAACCTGCCTCCAGTCCGAAAATTTCCCATCCACCACCACCCTCTGTCTTCGATCAGATAGCCAGTTACCTATCCAATCGGCCAACTTTCCCTCTATCCCACACCTCCTTACTTTCATCATAAGCCGACCATGGGGGACCTTATCAAACGCCTTACTAAAATCCATGTATATGAATTCAACCGCCCTACCTTCATCAACACACCTAGTTACCTCCTCAAAAAATTCTATCAAATTTGTGAGGCACGATTTGCCCTTCACAAATCCGTGCTGACTATCCCGGATTAATCCGCATCTTTCTAAATGGTCGTAAATCCCATCCCTAAGGACCTTTTCCATCAATTTACCAACCACCGAAGTCAGACTAACCGGTCTATAATTACCAGGGTCATTTCTATTCCCTTTCTTAAACAGAGGAACAACATTTGCCACTCTCCAGTCCTCTGGGACCATCCCCGTGGACAGCGAGGACCCAAAGATCAAAGCCAAAGGCTCTGCAATCTCATCCCTCGCCTCCCAAAGAATCCTAGGATACATTTCATCAGGCCCAGGGGACTTATCGACCTTCAGTTTATTCAAAACTGCCAATACATCCTCCCTCCGAACATCTATTTCCTCCAGCCTATTAGCCTGTAACACCTTCTCTTCCTGAAAAACATGGCCCCTCTCCTTGGTGAACACTGAAGAAAAGTATTCATTCATCACCTCGCCTATCTCTACTGATTCCATACACAAGTTCCCACCACTGTCCTTGACCGGCCCTAACCTCACCCTGGTCATTCTTTTATTCCTCACAGAAGAGTAAAAAGCCTTGGGGTTTTCCTTGATCCGACCCGCCAAGGACTTCTCATGTCCCCTCCTAGCTCTCCTCAGCCCCTTTTTCAGCTCATTCCTTGCTAACTTGTAACCCTCAATCGAGCCATCTGGACCTTGTTTCCTCATCCCTACATAAACTCCATTTGCCATTTTTCAGCCCAGCTTTTCAGCTGTGCGGTTCTTTGTTCTTCTTTGTATATGTAGATTAAAGTCACCCGTGGTTATTGCAATATGTTTTTACAAGGCCCCATTATTTTTCTTGTGTATTGTGTTGGAGATTGTGACTGTTGTTCGGAGACGATAAATGATTCCCAAACTTTGTTAAATCTTATCTCTATCCAAACTGATTCTGCATCTTGAACTAAGTTCACTTCTCGCTGCTGTACTGACATCTGTTCCTAACAGTGAGACTCCACCGCCATGTCCTGTCCTCCATTTACTGTCATCCACTCACTCTCCCCCTTTTCACACTTCAATGGATGCTGTGTCCCGGGAGAGCTGTGCACATCTGAGGATGAGGAGAGAACCTCAGAGGGTGAAACATAACATTATTCCCCCATTCCCTCAACACAAGGGTTTGTGGGACTGACATCCCATTGTTCAGGGATCAGAGAGAGAAGCAACAGGAGTCAGAGGAAAAGCAGTTTTCCTTATTCATAACTGACGCCAATAGTAATGGGCAGTGTTTTTTATACAAATACCAGTGGTGAAATTATATTGTTGAATATTCAGTTATTATAAACACAATCTCACACAGTCTGCTACTTACCACAGTTCCTGTATTTTACAGTCCGGATTCCTCAGAGCCACAGACAGCAGTTTCACTCCTGAATCTCCCAGTTTATTGAAACCCAGATTCAGATCTATCAGTGAGCGGTTTGTACTGAGAGCAGAGGCCAGGTCCTCGGCACAAGAATCTGAGAGATCATTATCATGGAGACTGGAGATCAGAGAGAAAAATAACATGAATCAGGGCAAAAATCCATAGTGTTTTTAAGAATAAGATCATTAACAATAATAATGTACAGCGCGGGACATTCAAGAAACACAACTTCAGTTGATACAGAAGGCAAAATTATATTGATGCTGTAAATCTGAAATATGAATAAAATATGTTAAAATCTCAGCAGGACAGGCAGCATCTGTGAAGAGAGAAACATATTTAGTTTCAGTTCAATTAGCTAAAATTAAAACTTATGAGTAGC
Organism: Mustelus asterias; assembly: GCF_964213995.1. Classification (NCBI taxonomy): domain Eukaryota; kingdom Metazoa; phylum Chordata; class Chondrichthyes; order Carcharhiniformes; family Triakidae; genus Mustelus; species Mustelus asterias. The sequence goes on from NW_027590230.1 coordinate 341,813, forward strand.
AGTGAATTAAATTGTTTTAAGTGACAGCGAGCTGGGGATGGGCGAGTGACAAGGAAATAACAAAATGGAAGTGCCGGAGTGATTAAATGAGAAAAAGGATGATGGTGAAAGGGAAGAGCACAGGATTCCCATGTCCTTACCCTGAGTCACAGGGAGGGACATGGGATGGTCAGTGGCTCAGGAATGGAGTGTGTGGTGGGGTTGAAGATGATGAGAGAAAAACCTTTTTCACGATGCCAGTGGTCCGGGTCTGGAATGTACAGTCTGGAAGTGTGGTGGGGGCAGGCTGATTCGAGGCATAACAGAGGGCAGTCGATGAACAATCGAATGAAACAATGTGCAAAGATACGAGGAGAAGGCAGTCGAATGATACAAATTGCTAATCCTAGTTTGGTGAGCCGGTGCAGACACATTTCGCCTCGTGGTGTTCCGCAATAATTCTGTGAAGATAATGGTTGGAAATGTATGGAGATTTTCACTGGAAGCTGGTGATGTTGCAGTGTCAACAGGGTGAGGTAATTTAGCCAGTGTCCACAAAGGGCCATTGGTATCTCTCTCAGGTAGAATCACAGAATTGTTACAGAGCAGAAGGAGACCATTCGGTCCATGCTGTCCGCACTGAATCTCTGAATGAGCAATTTACTAAGTGTCATTCCCCCAAATATTCCCAGTAACTCTGCACATCCTTCCTTTTCAGATAATAATCCAATTCCCTTTGGAAATGTTCAACTGAACGTGTCTCCACCACACTCCCAGACAGTGAACTCCAGCCCTTAACCACTCGCTGCAGGGGAAGTCCCGGTTCAGGCAATGCTGGCACGGGCAGCACTTTGATAGGCAGCAGCTCTGGAGAGACCAGTGAGGAAGACCTGGTTACTGAACACAGGGCTGCAATGGGAGGAGAAAGGTTAAACTCAATTCAATGATGCACTTGGCAACACTTGGTACTCTTCCCCAAGGCTACCTGAGTTTGGAACAAATTTCTGTTCTCTCAGGACTGGACAGTATCTGCCACATCAATCCAAGTATATCGGGTGGAGATTACTGGAGACCTGAGCAGGCGTAGGTTATATGGTTGCAGTGAGGCAAAAGGATGAATAACTTCCCAAGTTCTGACAAGGTGGTGAAGCATTTGATCGCATATAACCTGAGGCATATGGGGTCGAATGAGAATGAAAGTGAAATGGTCGAAAGGTAATTCCCACACAGACACAGGCAATGCCCAGAGAGCAGCATCAACATGTCAGAGACATGTGATCCTCTCGCTGCAGGGTTCTGGTTCTAACAACACCAGGCCAATGTCCAACACGTTTATTTGGTAGCAAATGCCATTAGCTTTCGGAGTGCTGCTCCTTTGTCAGATGGAGTGGATATCTGCTCCCAAACAGGTTCTGGTCAGTCAGATAATTCCAGCACTGTGAGAATGGGATGGTCACTGGCAAGAGGCTTTCCCTATGTAGACATGATGGTCAGTCAGGTTCTCACCAGCATAGGCTTGTGTCTTTGATGGGAGAGTAACAATGGAACTTTATGTGCCTGTAGAAGAGAGCACGAAACGTCAGGAAATGAACTAAAAATCGTGATAGCGTCCAGATCTTGTACTCCTCACACCTAGAATTAGCAGCTCTGCAGTTGGGAGAACAGCAGATAGTGTGGGAAATCGCTGATTGTGACATTGGTTGTGGAGCTGAGAGTGTGCGGTTGAATGGATGGACACAGGAGACTCTCTAGCACCTGTAACATACAGGGCTCGTGTGCCAATCACCGGTCACATGGAACCAGCTGAAGGACGTGTTGGAATGTACATTTTGTTACAAACTATGCCTTGAAGAAATATACTGAACATTGAAGGATATTGAATTCGATGATCAGCCATGAACAAAATGAATGGTGGATCAGGCTCGAAGGGCCGAATGGCCAACTCCTGCTTCTAGTTTCTATTTTAATCATGTTTCTATGCAGGTTATGTTGTCGGCACTGTGCTATCTGTAGCCGGTTTCCTTTATTGTTACTGAAGCAGTATAATTGACATCATGTTGATTTTAATCTGAACTAATGCAGTGTTCTGTTGTTTCAGTATTTCCCCTGGGATGGCAGAGTAGAGCTTGATTGCGGGTGATTGACAGGTTATGTCATGTGACTGAGGGACAGCTATTTTTCACAGAACATTCTAGTTTCAATTCTTCTTTCAGAAGCTGCTTGAACTTCAGACAAACTGCTGTTTCCCTCTCTGAAGTTGGAGTATTTGCTGTTTAAGTGTTGCTGTGTTGAAAGCTGTCAGAGACTGGGGTTACCTCTCTGTGGTTGGGCTGTTCGGAGGCGACATCCTTCTCTGAAAACAATTGATTGTTGGCTGCCCGGAAGTGTTAAAAAGCTGGAAATCGGCATCACGTGAGCATAATTGTTTTTGTGCTAACTAATGTTGGAGAAGGGTGAATGTCTGTGGGTATTGCTTTGTATTGGAACAACAGAGATAGCTAGCTGTTAAGAGTTATAGTGTGTCATGTCTAAGTCTTGCAATTGGTAAAGGTTATGCTAATTATTGTTCTTATATTCTAACTGCATTCTTAAATAAACTGTGTTTCATAAAAGCATCCTAGTGGGTCACTTGATTCATACCTGGAGTGAAACACCTCATGCTCATCAATGCCAAAATCAAATGTAAAACCAAGGGTCCAGGCTAACTTCACAAAACACCTTGGAGTTTCTGGTCTGCATCTTAACAATTGTATAGAACATAGAACAGTACAGCACCGAACAGGCCCTTCAGCCCACGATGTTGTGCCGAGCTTTATCTGAAACCAAGATCACGCTATCCCACTCCCTATCATCTTGGTGTACTCCATGTGCCTATCCAATAACCGCTTAAATGTTCCTAAAGTGTCTGACTCCACTATCACTGCAGGCAGTCCATTCCACACCCCAACCACTCTCTGCGTAAAGAACCTACCTCTGATATCCTTCCTGTATCTCCCACCATGAACCCTATAGTTATGCCCCCTTGTAATAGCTCCATCCACCCGAATGCATCCATTCACTCTTTCCTCTTCCTCACAAATCAAGGGCTGCGTGACTGGGTGACGTGTGTCCCCCTGTAAGCATGTGAACGGGTCCTCATAGAGTCACCGTCACATTATTCCCCTACACCCAGGGCACAAAAATCAATGTGATTGACATTCCACTGCATTGGGATCAGAGAGAGAGAAATCACAGGAATCAGTGAAAATTCAGGTTCTGGTTCATAACTTCCAACCCCTGGGCCTTTATAGAGTTTTTCAGCACAGAAAGAGGCCCTTCGGCCCATCGTGTGTGTCAGCCATCAAGCAGCAATCTATTCTAATCCATTTCCAGCACTTGCTCCATAGCCTTGTCTGCTGCGGCATTTCAAGTGCTTGTCTGAATGCTTCTTAAATGTTGCAAGTGTTCCTGACTCCACCACCCGTTCAGACAGTGAGATCCAGATTCCCACCACCCTCTGGGTGAAAAAGCGTTTCCATGGAATCCCTACCTGGACATTTACCATGGCAAATCCAACGACACTACACATCTTGGGACACTAAGTGACAATTTAGCATTATCGATCCACCTAACCTACACATTTTTGGGCTGTGGGAGGAAACCAGATTACCTGACAGAAACCCGCACACACGGGGGGAACATGCAAACTCCACAGGCAGTCACCCGAGGCTGGAATTGAACAAAGGTCCCGAACGTTGTGAGGCAGCAATGCTAACCACTGTGCCATCATCAATTCTCCTCTGAAACTCCTGCCTATCGCTTTAAATATGCCCCTGGCTATTGACCCCTAAAATGAAGGAGAAAGGTTCCTTTCTATGAACCGATGTATGTCCCTCTTAATTTGATACAACTCCACGAGGTTAGTGGTGAATGTCCAGACAGCAGCATCAATCTTCAGGAACATGTCAGTCTCTCTGTGAAGGGTTCCGGTCAGTCAGAGATGACTGCTGCACTGCCGACACTGAGTGGCCACCCTCGTGGTCATCCGGTATTATGATCCTGCATCAGTGATGGAAAAGCAATATATTCCAAGTCAGAATGGTGAGTGGTTTGGAAAGAAATCTGAAGCTGGTTGGTGTCCCATCCTTCTCATATCCTTGGCCATCTCGGTGATGGATAGTGCCTGTTTGGATGATGCTGGCTCAGGAACCTTGGTGAGCTGCTACATTCCACCTTGTATGTGGTAAAATACTGCCACTGTGCGTCAGTGGTAGAGACAGCCAATGTTTAGTTTGGTGAATGGCCAGCTGATCCAGTGGGCTCCTTTTCCATGGATGAGCTTCTTCAGTGTTTTTGAAGCTGCAGACAATCCAGCAAGATGAGCGGATTCCATCACACTGCTGACTTGTGCCTTGGAGATGGTGGGAAAAATTTGGGAGACAGGAGGCGAGTTCCTCATCTCCGAATTCCCAGACTGTTATCTACCCTTGGAGCCATAGTGTTTACAGTTCAGTGTCTGTTCAATGGTCCCAGTGCGCCCCCACCACTCAGGATGTTGATGGTCGAGGATTCAGCGATGGTGCTGCCATTCAATGTAAAGGGAATATGGTTAGATTCCCGTCTGTTGGAGATGGTCCTTGCCTGGCATTTGTGCAGTGAAACATTACTTGCCATTTATCAGGTTAAGCCTGAACGTTCTTCACACCTTCAGACGCTAGCTCTGTCGAAGAGTCATCCAGATTCGAAGGGTGAGCTGTTTCTCTCCACAGAAGCTGTCAGACATGCTGAGCCTTTCCAGCATTTTCTGTTTTGTTCAGGTCTTGCTGTTTATGGGCATGGACTGCTTCAGTCTCTGAGGAATTGTGAACAGTACTGAGCATTGTGCAATCATTAGTGAACATCCTCATTTCTGACATTATAATGGAAGGCAGGACATTGATAAAGCAATTGAAGGTGGTTGGGCTTTGGACATCACCCTCAGGAACTCCTGCAGTGATGTTCATGAGGCACTGGAAGGATGACACTTTTCTGACCATCAAGAGCAGACTGATGGAGCAGCAATTCATCAGATTGGATTTGCCCTGTTTTATTCCACATTGTCCGGTAGATCCAGTGTTGTAGCTGTACTGGAACAGCTTGGCTTGTGGAATGGTTAGTTATGGAGCACAATTCTTCAGTACCATTGCTGGGGGACAGCCAGGCTGACAGAGTTTGCAGTACACAGTGCCTTCAGTCATTTCTTTACCTCACATGCAGTGAATCAAATGGTCATCTGTAATGTTGGGGACCTCAGGAGGAGGCCGAGATTAATCATTCTACTCAGCACTTCTGGCTGAAGATGGCACTGATGCTCTGGGTTCCCTCATCAGTAATGATGGAATTCTTGTGGCATGTTTATAGAATCATAGAATTCCCACAGTGTAGAAGGAGGCCCTTTGGCCCATCGAGTCTTCACCAATTCTTTGAAAGAATATCATATCCAGGCCCTATCTCTGTAACTCCACATATATGGCCCACTAATCCCCGTAACCTACACACCCTGAGACACCTAGGGACAACTTCGCATAGCCAATCAACCGAACCTGCACATCTTTGGACTGTGGGAGAAAATTGGAGTACCCAGAGGAAACCCACACAGACACTGGGAGAACGTGCAAACTCGACACATAAAGTCACCCAAGGCCGGAATTGAACCCTGGTCCCTGGCGCTGTGAGGCAGCAGTGCTAACCACTGCGCCACCTTGTCGCCTAATGTAACCGGCATGTCCAACATTTTGTGGCATGTCTAACACTATTTATGACTGGATATGGCAAGACAGCAGCTCGATGATCTGATCCATTATTTTTGGTGTGATTGAGCTCGGTCTATCATATGCTGCGTCCGCTCTGTGGTCTGGTGGTCGTGTGCTGGAGCTTCACATCTCATCTTTAGATAAACCCAAGTCTCATTTGGTCGTACATATAAAGAAAATTGGTCGTAGTAACACAGTACTGGCTGCTGGGGAAAGCCACTGTCAGCTTCCTATAAATGAAAAGGTACAGTTCACCTCTCCTGCCTGTTTCCTGTCACTCAGATAACTTCATAACCAGGCTGCCTTTGCCTCTTTTATTTCATGGTCTTCATCTTTGCTCCCAAGCTTATTTTGTGTCTACTAATAGCGGACAGTGTTTTTAATAACAAATACTGACAGCAATGGTATATTTAGTATCATTATTTGTGTTCTTAAAAACAATGTCCATTATTAATAGGGACATCATTCAGACTATTCTGCACTGTGATTATTGCCATTGCCTGCTGAGCTGTGCCTTGAACTGCTGGGCTGCGAGCTCTGGAATTCTCTTCATAACCCTCCCCACCTCCATCTCTGCATTCTCTTTTCAGATGCTCCTTAAGCTCCGTTTAACATAAATTTGAGAGTGGATCCCTCGGGATAAAACTCATCAGAATCCAATGTAGTTTGTAATCTGCCTTACCAATATACAGCAGTTTTCTATGTTTAATCAAACTGAGAAGCCGACAGACATAAACATCTATAATCTGAATGACAAAATAAACTAAATTGAACATGTGACCAGCCATATCTGGGAATTCTATAAACATTTAATTGTTTTGTCCATCTTTTTTATTCTCATGAATGGATTTGAGAATAATCATAAATGATTAGTTAAATCTTTCACTCCTGAATCTCGCAGTTTATTGTAACTCAGGTTCAGACACATCACTGACTGGTTTGTACTGAGAGCAGAGGTGAGAATATCTGAGGCTGTTACTCTCCAAACTGGAGATCAGAGAGAGAAAGATTTCAGGAATCAGAGCGAATCCGTGGTGTTTAACACGAAGACTGACAGGAATGATTATTAATGACACTATTACTGACACTGATAATAATTTACAGTGTCAGACATCCACTGATTATTAACACAATCTCACACAGTCTGATACTTACTCCAGTTTCTGTATTTTACATTCTGGATTCCTCAGAGCCGCAGACAATAGTTTCACTCCTGAATCTCCCACTTCATTGTCACCCAGACTAAATGGCGGAAGTGAGAAACACATTAAATTCAGATTAATGTTCAGCAGGAAAAAGAGCTGGATCTGTTTTTGTGTCAGAAACTTAGCACCAGTGGTGAACTGATTCAAGTTACGATATTATATCTCATCCAAGTTGATCTTTCTCTACACCCTGTGACTGTAACACTGTGTTCTGGACTCTTTCCTTTCCTTCCCTATGTACGGTATGCTTTGGCACTAATAAATGTGACAATATTAAATCAGATATCAAACCCTTTCTGTTGAATGGAAAAGGCAATCGTCAGCATTGAAAAATGATGAACAATTCACTCTCACTGGTTTGCCTACTGGGGGAAATCACTTTTCCACCTCTCAAAATGTATATTTTGTTTAATTGTTCTTGGGATATGGGTGTCGCTGGCTCGACCAGCATTTATTTCCTGCTGCTAATGGTCCCTAGAGGAGGTGATGCCCACATCCTGTGAACAAGCAAGTAATTTTTAAACATGTCCCACATTCTGGTCTCATGTCCTGATCATCAGAATTACCCTCCTGAATCTCACTGACCCTGCTACGTTTCCGGAAATTCAAATCATTTCTGCTGTTACATAAATCCAGGATTTTATGAGAATTGTACATTTTACTGAGGGTTAAATGATAAAGCTGTGAGAGTGGATCCCTCGGGATTCCCTGTGCTTCTTAACTATTGACATTGTATCATCTGTATAGTATCTCAGGGCGAGTAAAAGTGTGAAACTGTGCTAACTGTTGCTTTAAGATCCATCCCCTAGATTTGACACAACCAGGAAAGATTATTCTCCCATTAGAAAGTTGAAATATTTCTGTTTGACTAGTTTATAGGGGAGGGGTGTCTCCCGCTACATTCCACAGTAAACAGGCTCTACATTTTCTGCAGGTATGGCTAGTGTTCTCTCTCCGGGAATTGCCGGGAGTTCCCTCTTCCCGGTAGATCCTCACATAGGAAAAGGATTATCCAAAAACCCTGTTTCATATCACTGACGGTTTGACTGGAGATTTTCCAGCAGCAGGTTTCCTCATTCAGGAAATTCTGGTTTCCTCGGCTCAGATGTCAGTTCTGCAGTCCTGCCACATTTAGCTGTGAATGATAGTGGACGATGAAACAACAGAAGGAGGAGGCTCCACAAATATCCCATCCTCATGACGGAGGAGACGAGCACATCAGTGCAAAAGGTATGGCTCAAATATTAGTAACTAACTTCAGTGGCTGAACCATCCAGAGGGTCCCAACATCACAGATATCAGCTCATTGCATTCACTCCACATGATGTCAAGAAATAGTTAAAGATAATGGATACGGCAAAGACCACAGATCTTGACAATATTCCAGTAACTGTACTGAAGATTACTGCTCCAGAAGTTGCTCTGTTCCTCGCCAAGCTGTTCCAGTAGAGCGACAATACTGATGTTTACCCAAAATAGTGGGAAATTGTCCAGATATGACCGTAAACAAAAAGTAGAGAACAAATCCAATCTGTCCATTTCCCACCCCATCAGTCTACTCTCGATCATCAGCAGAGTAATGGAAGGCTAACGAGACTAACAAGTGACACTTAATTAGCAATGACCTGCTATCTGACTTGAAGCTTGTGTTTACTCAGGGTCACTCAGCCCCCTACCTCATTACAGCCTTGATGCAAACACGGACAGCAGAGCTGAACTCAGGATGAGAGGGGAGAGTGTCTGCCCTTGACATCAAGGCAGCATATGGCTACATGTAGCAAAAAGGAGCCAGAGAAAAACTGAAGTCAATGGAAATGAGAAATGGGCAGCACGGTAGCACAGTGGTTAGCACCGCTGCTTAACAGCTCCAAGGACCTGGGTTCGATTCCCGGCTCGGGTCACTGTCTCTGTGTAATTTGCACATTCTCCTCGTGTCTGCGTGGGTTTCCTCCGGGTACTCCGGTTTCCTCCCACAGTCCGAAGATGTGCGGGTTCGTTTGATTGGCTATGCTAAAGAAATTGCCCCTTAGTGTCTCAAGATGCGTAGATTAGAGGGATTAGTGGGTAAAATATGTAGGGATATGGAGGTAGGGTCTGGGTGGGATTGTGGTCAGTGCAGACTCGATGGGCCGAGTGGCCTCTTTCTGCACTGTAGGGTTCCTATGATTTCTTTCCATGAAAACTATCTGCCGATTGGAGTAATACCAGCACAAACAAAGTTAGTTATGGTTGTTGGACCATCTACAAGATGCAGTGCAACAACTCACCATGGCTCGTTACACAGCACTGTCCAGTCTTGTGATTTCTATCCCTGGAAGGACAAGGGCAGCAGATGAATGGAAACATCACCACCTGGAAGTTCCCTTCCAAAATACACACCATCCTGACTTGGAAATATATCATCGTTCCTTCACAGTGACTGGGTCAAAATCCTGGAACTCTCTTTCTCACAGCTCTGTGGGTGCACCTACACCACAGGAGTCCCGAAATGTAATGGTAGTGATATAATAGTGAGCATAGTTGCTTTCCAAGCAGTTGATACAGGTTTAATTCCCAGCTATCTCAGTTTGTTGGAGTGGATGAAGAGGGGGCCAGGAGGCAGTAACCACAACCGAAAAGAGTGGGTCAATCCAATTGAGTCAAGTCTGCGGCTCCAGCCTGGAGCAGTAGTGTTAAACTTAGCTGAGGGTCGGAGGGTCAGTTGATCATTCAGCTACTCTGAGCCGGCCCACGCTGAGTTCAAAAGGGAAATGGTAAATCTAATAGTGACACGGAGGAAACGAAATTCATTGGTTGGTTAAAAAAATGCCGTTTGCGACTGGCTTTATATTGCTGTGATTTGGAGGAAGCAACAGAAAGGGTCAGTGATGGTTCTGCTGTTGACGTGGTGTACATGGATATTCAAAAATCATCTGATGCAGTGACACAACAGACTTGTGGCATAAGCTCATAAAATAAATGGGAAAGTAGCAACGTGGATACAAAATTGGATGAACAAAGAGTAATGGATATTTTTAAGGCTGGAGGATGTCGGTAATGGAGAACCCTAGCGGTTGGTATTGGCATCCTTGCTTTTCCCTGATATATATGAATGATCTAGGTGTTTGGGCGGCACGGTAGCACAGTGGTTAGCACTGCTGCTTCACAGCTCCAGGGGCCTGGGTTCGACTCCCGGCTTGGGTCACTGTGTGGAGTTTGCACATTCTCCTCGTGTCTGCGTGGATTTCCTCCGGGTGCTCCGGTTTCCTCCCAGTCTAAAGATGTGCAGGTTAGGTTGATTGGCCATGCTAACATTGCTCGTTAGTGTCCGGAGATGTGTAGGTTTGAGGGATTAGAGGGTAAAATATGTAGGGATATGGGGGTAGGGCCTGAGGTGGGATTGTGGTCGGTGCAGACTCGATGGGCCGAATGGCCTCTTCCTGCACTGTCGGGTTTCTATGGTTTGCAGTCTCGAGAAAAATTTCAAAGTTTGAGGCATTGTAAACTGTGAGAAGAGCTTGGGACTGATAAACAGACCATGGTGGAGTGTACAGACAGGTGGCAGATTAAGTTCAATGCAGAGACGGGTGAGGTAATACTTTCAGGAAACATGGACATGAGGAAGCAATATAAAATAATCGGTAGAATTGTTAACGGATTGCAGGATCAGAGGGACTGAACACACATGTGCATCGATCATTACCGTTGGCAGGGCAAGTGTAGGTAGCAATTAATAAAGAATACAGCATCTTGGGCTTCACTGTTATATAATAATTTGTGTTTGTGGGCATTACACAGTAATTCATGAGTTTAAGTTTAATTTGTGTTTCTGTGCTTGTGAGCTCAGAAAGGGCCAAAACTTTAATTTCACTTCATGTTAAACAAAGCTACCCGCCTGCGGGTTTTTGGTTTCAATTTAAACTGTCCCTACATTTTAATTTAAGGTTTACGACGTTGTAAGAGTTATGGAGGTTTAAAAGAATGGTTGCTTCTATTCAGAGGCCCACAATGAATGATAGAAGCACTGAGTTTCAGTTACAACCAGTTCATCCAAGAAGCAAGACGGAGTTCACAGAGGCTGCCAGTAGAGGCAGCGCAATGCAGGCATTCAGAAAGCAACCCGAACTGATGATGTCACCAGTGATCACGTGACTTATAAAGGGACATTGTCCCAATATAACACACACCTACTGTAATACATAACAGAGGTAGAGCGCAGTAAAATAATCCTGATCATAATTAAACACAAACTGTAAGCTGTACCGAACAAGAGAAACTAATTTCTGTATAGCATCGTACAGAATCAGATGGTTTCTGTTGGGAGAGGGAATGATCCTTTTTCAAATTTTGGAGGGAGGCCGTTACAGCAATAATCATTTAAAATTCATCCCAATAATGTTTTTATTCATTCAAGGAATGTGGGCATCGCTGGTTATGCCAACATTTATTGCCCACGCCTACTCCACGAGAATCTGCCTTCTTGAAATGATGTAGTTTTATCAGAGAATCTAGATCGATTACAGGTTCAGACGGAGGCCAATCGGCCCATCATATCTGCATCTGCTCTCAAATAAGCATTATTACTTTGTGCCATTCTCCCACACTTTGTGACCATGGGACATTGTTTCTCTCTTGACGTCCTCGAACGAACATGCCTCTGTTTTATTAGAACAAAGGAAATGGCTTCTCAACAATGAAAATATCCGCTATGAGACCAAACAGTTACCTCAACTCCTGACACTTGTGCAGAATGGGTCCCAGCCGCTGGAACCCTTCACACAGCATGTCGCATCCCCATAGATCGAGGTGTTTTATTGTATCACAGTGTCCAATGACATGAGACAGGACCGCACAGTCAATCGGGGTCAGTCGCAATACGCTAAATGAAAGTGTTTTCTCAGATCCCACTGTGTTCTGAGCCAGTGCTCTATTCTGAGACTCAAACAGGTAGTGGAATGTGTTCAGGAGCTTCCTCCTCCCAGTTTTAGTCTCTGCGTCTCCAATCTGCCCTTCAACCTTCTCCTTCACCCAGTCAATCACTCGGCAGGTTGTTTGATGAAGAAATGGACCCAGAAACTCCACCAGGGGTCGAGCTGACTGTGGGGAGGACAGACCAGCAACAAAACGGAGAAATATCTCAAATCGCCCATCTTCCTTGCTGTGGGCTTCACTGAGGAGTTTCCCGATCTCCCCGGGATCTGGAGTCAGGAATTGTGTGAGTGCAGCTGCAAACTCTTGGATGGTGAGGTGTGGGAATGTGTAAACCACACTCTGGGCAGAATCATCTTTCTCCAAAAGTTCCATCAGGAACCCAGACAGGAACTGGGAAGGTTGTAGATTGTACTCAATCAAATCTCCATTTCTAAACACAATCTTCTTCTTGGAGACTCCTGTGAAGGCAATCTCACCAAGCTTCAGTAACACATCACGGGGGTTTTCAATCTCTCGGCCATGGTTTTTCAGAATGTTGTAAATATAGTAGGAATATAGTTGGGTGATGGTCTTGGGAACTTGCTGCCGTTTCCTGTCTCTTTGTGTAAAGAAGGGACCCAGTGACAGACCGAGGATCCAGCAGTAGGAAGGGTTGTAACACATGGTGTACAGGATCTCGTTCTCCTCCACGTGTTTGAAAAGAGCTGCTGCCACCGTCTGATCTTCAAAAAACTTGTTGAAATATTCCTTCCGTTCATCACCAACAAATCCCAGGATTTCAGCCCGGACACTGATGTCAGCCTTTTCCAATAAATGTAATGCAATGGGGCGGCTGGTCACTAACACTGAACATCCTGGGAGCAGCTTGTGCTGTATTAAACTGTACACAATGTCAGACACTTCACACCAGCATTCAGGATCTGTGCACATGGACTGAGGTTCTGTATTTCTCCGATTGTCAGCAAAATCAATCCTGTCCTTGAATTCATCCAAACCATCGAATATAAACAGCAATCCTTCTGGGTTCTTTCAGAGCTCTCCCAGAATATTCCCAAAGTAGGGATATTGATCCAATATCAGATTCTTCAGGTTTATTCTACAGTTAATAGTGTTCATTTCCCGGAATTTAAAATTGATAACAAATTGAAAGTGTGGGTATATTTTCCCAGTGGCCCAGTCATAAACAATCTTTTGTACCATTGTTGTTTTTCCAATTCCCGGCACTCCGCTCACTGCTGCTGAATTCCCAGATATGGATTTTCTCTGGGAAAAGCTGCTCTGAAACAATTGATCAGTTCGGATTTTTTCCAGTTCTCTCCGGAGATGTTCCTCTCTCCATTCTTCATGGTCTCGGCCTCTTGCCAGCAGTTCATGTTCGACAAGTGTCCGATCTCGAACAGCGGAAATAATCGTTAGCTCAGCGTATCGATCAGCCAGCTGGAAAATCTTAACCTTCTCCTTTATGAGGATAGTGTTCACTCTCAGTGTTTCAGTTTGTACCCGGAGTGTCTCCGTGTGTTTCTGTTGGAGATCTTCAATTAGAACAGAGAGAAAATGTTAGTTGCATTAAGACCCTGTCTTTGCTGATTTGAGAGATTTATTTTACAGTGTCAGTCAAGGTTTGAGTAGGATATAAAATTTAATTATTGAAAACCTCATTTGACAATGATTAATTTCCACTTAAAGTTTCAGGTCGTCACTTACTTCCAATATTTCCATCACATGTTGGGGGCGATTCTCCCGAAAAGGAATCGCGGTGTCGAATTTGTGTAAAAACTGGAGTAAATCATGCTGGACTTTTCAGCAGGAGTTTCAAAATGAATCTCCCACAATCTCTGCAGAGCAGATTGCACGAGCGTGAATCAGGTTGAAAATCAGTGGGTGGGGCCTATTCCGGCTGGAGGGGCCGGCAGCATTGCAATGAGCGGCCACTGTGCGTGCGATGATCTGTCAGTGCAGAGATCGGCGCTAGCGTAGTGGCCCCACAATGCCGGCGGCCAACACTTCTCCCCCTCCTACACAGTCCCAACGCCCCCTCCCCCCCCCCACCCCAACGGACTGACCCCGCCGTAATCTTGACACTCCCCCCAGAAGGCTGATCCCCTCTACCCACCCTGATGGCCAGCCCCAATCGCTGTGCTCCCTCCCTCCGTCACTCAGCCCGAATGCAGAGTGGAAGCGGGACTCCCCACCCCCACTGCTCACCCCCACAGGCCTGATCCCCATTAGGTCCTGTACTCTTGGCACTGCTCAATGCCCAGTAGGCAGTGCCAAGGTGTCCTGGACATTAGCACTTTGCCCCTTTGGATGTTCCAGGGGCCCAGGCTGGCAATGCCCAGGGTACCCCAGCCACCTCCAACCTCCTGGCTGCCTCGATGACATCCCCTTCACTCCAGCGGGGTCTGGTCGCCAGCTCCCTGCAAGTGGGAATTTGTACAAAACCCCGTTGGAGTGAACCACTCCTGACGTGAGGGGGTGGCGGGGCGAGAGGCTCGTGGGCCCGGAAATTTCAGTGCTGGGCCCGCTAATGACTTTTAAGCAGATTCAAATGTGCATTGTAATAATTTATACAGCTCCGCGCGGATCTCTGGCACGGAGCTGACGGCGCCCGAAATCCAGCTGCCGGAGACGCAGGCAGGCTATGGCCCCCAGCGGGAAGCCTGTGAAACGGCTCTGCACCAGTCTCCTGGTCTGCTGCACTACCAAAGCAGCACAGCCGGCCTGGGAGAATCGCCCCCATTGATTTTACAAAGCTGATGTTTTAACTCTGATGGTTAATACTTTCCTCCCTGCCCTTATTATAGACATCTCATTGGTAGATCTTGATTATATAGCAGTCCACATAGTTTGTGAACTGGTCAGCGCTCCCAATCTGCTGCAGAAATGGTGAGTGGGATATTAGACACTGCGTAGGAGCGGGAGAGACTGTAATTGTTCAGGAGTCTCACTGTTACTGTGCGTAAACTTCAGTAGGTTCTCTGTCATATTGTGTGCATTGGAAAAGCAACAGTTTTGAACATGGAAAGTTCTGCTATTCTATCAGGCTGTTACCACATTAAGCGAATTATTGCGGAGCCGTTTGGATCAGTTGCGTGGACGCTTTATGTGGTTTATGTTATAACAACAGCCTGGCGATCGATCCCTATTCTTTCTAAGGTGAATTCAGGACCTCACTCGTTGCCCTGCCCATGGTGGAGATATAACCTGCCTTTAGACAGAGAACCAAAAAAAAACCCTTCCCCTATAAAACACTTTTATAGTGTTTCAGTAATCACTAATTATATTTCAGGGGTTGTACACGTAGATTCAACAATTCTGCTTTGATAACAGTCGTGCCAGGACAGCAACAAGAAAGAGAACATCAAGCCACTTTACGAAGTGTAATATGAAAGCAGACAGCATTCAAAGTTCATTTGAACTGTTTACCAATAATTATGTTTAGATTAATTCTGTCTCTTGTTTCTTTATAATGCAAAAATTTCACTTTCTTAGTTCTGACACTGACTTCAAACATAACCTCTGAATTAAAGGATTGCTGAGTGGAACAGTGTGCTCTCTTTCACTGCTATTCAGAAACAACCAGCAGTTTGGCATCAAGCCCAGATATTCTCTTTTCCTCAGATTTCTGCTTCAGATCAATGTTCAATTGTGTCAACATGAGCAGTTAGTCTTATTTATCAAATATTTTCTGACGGCAAATTCTGTTCCATGAAATGGTAAAGTTCAATATTTATCATTTCATCACCCCCCCCCCCCCTCCGGACCAAGCGTTTAGCTCTACATGGGGTAAATCGGAGCGAGCAACCTACACGCTTATCAGCCTGATGTATATTGTCTGGTGGATGATGCAAGGGAAAATATAAGATATTCTTTTTGATCACTGGGAAAAGGGAGAGACGACTAGATATTCACAAATCACATTCTACAGTAAATAGATTGTGCTGCAGTTTATTGAGAAATTGAGTCTAACAGTGGATTTGGGAATCCGGTGGGCATTATCATTCTAGACTAATACGATTCCTCACACAAGGTCACTGTGAGACAGTGTTGTTGTATAAGTGGAAATGAGAAAGTCTGGATTTGGAATTGTCTTCAATGTAATGATTAAAACTGAAGTGGTTAAAAGATGTGGTTCAGTTTGAAGATATGTTACAAACGAGCTTCCCTGAGAATTAGTCCGACACACATTAATCTGAACGATCCGCATTCATGAGGTGAACGACATTGAACAAGCTCGGAGCAATAGTAGAGTATTAGGTGTACAGTAAATTTGCCAATGAAAATAATAGGATGATTAACGCCGTAGAAAACAATCATATGAAAAAATATGCATATGAGTGAGTGTAGTGAGAACACATGGGCAAACAGTGTTCCATTCAGGTAAATGTGTCTCAAATGTTGTTGTCGAGGCAATGTTGAATAGGGGCATCATTTATCGGGAATAATACAGAGACAGAGTGGGAGGGGAAAAGAGCTTGGTGTTACTGGGGGCAGCACAGTGGTTAGCAATTCTGTTTCTCAGCGCCAGGGACCCGGGTTCAATTCTGGTGCTCAGATGACTCTTTGTGGAATCTGCAGTTCTCCCCGTATCTGTGTGGGCTTCCTCCGGGTACTTCAGTTTCCTCCCACAGTCCAAAGGTGTGCAGGCTTGGTTGATTGGCCATGGACTAATGTTTGCATACATCGGGCAGTTGTTTTACTTTGCATTCTGTAAAAACATATGTTCCTTTTCGATCTGGCTTCCCGAGTCTTTACATTAAGCCAACATTTATTGTCCATCCCTAATTCCCGTGAAAATGTGCTTGTCAGCTGCCTTCTGGAGCCGCTGCAGTCCACGTGGTGCAGTTACACCCACAATACTGATCCGGAGAGAGTTCCAGGGTTCTGATCCAGTGACAATGATAGGTTTAAGGTACGGGATCAGAGGAGAGCTGGCTGGATGGATACGGAACTGGCTGGGCCAGAGAAGACAGGGGGTAGCAGTAGAGGGGTGCTTTTTTGAATGGAAGTCTGGGACTAGCGATATTCCACAGGGATCAGATTTGGGACCTTTGTTATTCATAGTATATATCAATGATTTGGAGGATAATGTAGCTGGCCTGATTAGTAAGTTCACAGAGGACACAAAAATTGGTGGAGTTGAGGATAGTGAAGAGGATTTTCAGACGATACAGCAAAATATAGTCCTGTTGGGAGACTTGGGTGGAGAAATGGCAGATGGAGTTTAATCCGGATAAGTAATAGATAATGCATTTTGGAAGGTCCAATGCATGCCGGAATTATACAGTAAATGGTAGAACCTTTGGAATACTGACAGGCAGAGAGATCTAGGTTTACATGTCCACCGATCACTAAAGGTGGCAAAGCAGAGGAATAAGATAGTCAATAAAGCGTATTGCATGCTCGTCTTTATTTTTCGGGACATTGAGCATAAAAATTGACAGGTTATGCTGTAGCTGTACAGAAACTTAGGCCTCATTTAGAATATTGTGTACAATTCTGGTTGCCACACTACCAGAAGGATGTGGATGCTTTGGAGAGGGTACAGAAGAGGTTGACCAGGATGTCGACTGGTCAGGAGGGTTTTAGTTATGAGGAGAGGTTGGCTAAACTGGTTTCTCCTCACTGGAACGACGGAGGTTGAGCGGTGGCCTGATCGAGGTTTACAAGATTATGAGTGGCATGGACAGAGTACATAGTCAGATGCTCTTTCCTAGGGTAGAAATATCAAGTACGAGGGGACATAGTTTTAAGGTGCGTGGGGAGAAGCTTAGAGCAGATGTGCAGACAAGTTTTTTACACAGAGGGTGGTGAATGTCTGGGACGTGCTGTCTGGGGAGGTGGTGGGAACAGGTACAATAGCAGCATTTAAGGGGTAACTAGATGAATACATGAATTGGATGAGAATGGAAGGATACGGACTCCCTATGTGCATACGGTTTCAGTTTAAGCAGGCATCATGATTGACGCAGGCTTGGAGAGCCAAAGATGCCTGTTCCTGTGCTGGACTTTACTTTGTTCTTTGTTTTTGAACGGACAGAGATATTTCCAAGTCGGGATGGTGAGTGACTTGCAGGAAAACATAGTGGTGTGCCCCTGTGACTGCTGCCCTTGATCTTCTGGATGGCAGCAGCCATGAGTTTGGAAAGTGCTATCTCAGCAGCCTTGCTGTGTTCGGCAGTGCATCTTGTAGATGGTAAACACTGCTGCCATTTTTCGTCGGTGGTGGAGGGGATAATTTTTGTGGGTGGGTATTAATCAAATAGTCTATTTTAAACTGGTATGTGAGGAATTCCATGCGTGTCGTTGAGCTGCACTTACCTAGGTGAGGGCAGAGAATTCCATCACACTTCTGACTTGTGCCTTGTGGATGGTGGAAAGTTTTCGGGGAGTAAGAGATGACTTTCACACTGTAGAAATCTTAGCAGTTGACCTGTTCTTGTAGTCACACTATTTATATATCGAGTCCAGTTCAGTTTCTGGTTAATGGTAACCCTCAGGTTGTTGATAGTGGGGGATACAGCAAACAGTGATGCCATCGATTGTCAAGGGGTGATGGTTGAATCCACTCTTGTTGGAGATAGTTATAGCTTGGTACGTGTGTGGTGTGAAATTTTCATGCAACCTTGTCAGATCAAACCTAGATTTTGCTGCATTTGGACCTGAACTGCTTCAGTATCTGAGGAGTCATGAATGTTATGGAACATTGTACAGTCATCAGTGGACTGGGTTTGGCTTAATGAGCCATCTGGATTTTGCTACTCACTAATTTGATATGTTTACAGTGGGAATGATTTCTCAGGTGCAGCGAACCCTTTACATCTGGCTCAAGGCCCGACTCTTTACTGTGAACCCAGAACACAAGAACTAGGGGCAGGAATAGGCCATCTGGCCCCTCGAGCCTGCTCCGCCATTCAATAAGATCATGGTTGATCTTTTCGTGGACTCAGCTCCACTTACCCAACTGCTCATCATAACCCTTAATTCCTTCACTGTTCAAAAATGTATCTATCCTTGCCTTAAAAACATTCAATGTGGTAGCCTCAACTGCTTCATTCGGCAGGGAATTCCACAGAATCACAACCCTTTGGTTGAAGAAGTTGCTCCTCAACTCAGTCCTAAATCTGCTCCCTCTTATTTTGAGGCCATGCCCCTGAGTTCTAGTTTCACCTGCCAGTGGAAGCAACTTCCCTGCTTCTATCTTATCTATTTCCTTCATAATATTATATGTTTCTATAAGATCTCCCCTCAATCTTCTGAATTCCAATAAGTATCTTCACAGTCCACTCAGTCTCTCCTCAAAAGCCAACCCCCTCAACTCCGGAATCAACCGAGTGAATCTCCTCTGCACCCCCTCCAGTGCCAGTATATCCTTTCTCAAGTAAGGAAACCAAATCTGTGCACAGTACATGAGAACATAAGAAATAGGAGGAGGAGTAGGCCATCTAGCCCCTTGAGCCTGCCCCGCCATTCAATAAGATCATGGCTGATCTGAAGTGGAACAGTTCCACTTACCCGCCTGATCCCCGTAACCCCTAATTCCCTTACCGATCAGGAATCCATCTATCCGCGCTTTAAACATATTCAACGAGGTAGCCTCCACCACTTCAGTGGGCAGAGAATTCCAGAGATTCACCACCCTCAGAGAAGAAGTTCCTCCTCAACTCTGTCCGAAACTGACCCCCCTTTATTTTGAGGCTGTGCCCTCTAGTTCTAGCTTCCTTTCTAAGTGGAAAGAATCTCTCCATCTCTACCCTATCCAGCCCCTTCATTATCTTATAGGTCTCTATAAGATCCCCCCTCAGCCTTCTAAATTCCAACGAGTACAAACCCAATCTGCTCAGTCTCTCCTCATAATCAACACCCCTCATCTCTGGTATCATCCTGGTGAACCTTCTCTGCACTCCCTCCAAGGCCAATATATCCTTCCGCAAGTAATGGGACCAATACTGCACACAGTATTCCAGCTGCGACCTCACCAATGCCCTGTACAGATGCAGCAAGACATCTCTGCTTTTATATTCTATCCACCTTGCGATATAGGCCAACATCCCATTTGCCTTCTTGATCACCTGTTGCACCTGCAGACTGGGTTTTTGTGTCTCATGCACAAGGACCCCCAGGTCACTCTGCACAGCAGCATGTTGTAATTTTTTTCCATTTAGATAATAATCCAATTTGCTCTTATTTCCTCCAAAGTGAATAACCTCACATTTGTCAACGTTATACTCCATCTGCCAGATCCTCGCCCACTCACTCAGCCTGTCCAAATCTCTCTGCAAACCTTCTCTGCCCTCCACACGATTCACTTTTCCACTTATCTTTGTGTCGTCTGCAAACTTTGTTACCCTACACTCAGTCCCCTCCTCCAGATCATCTATATAAATGGCAAATAGTTGAGGCCCCAGTACCGATCCCTGTGGCACGCCACTAGTTACCATCTGCCAACCAGAAAAGCACCCATTTATTCCGACTCTCTGCTTCCTGTCGGATAGCCAATCCCCAATCCACGCTAACACCCTACCCCCAACTCTGTGTGACCCAATCTTCTTCAGCAACCTTTTGTGAGGCACCTTATCAAACGCCTTTTAGAAATCCAAAAACACCGCATCCACCGGTTCCCCTCCGTCAACCACATTAGTCACATCTTCATAAAAATCCAACAAGTTCATCAAGCACGACTTTCCCCTCATGAATCCATGCTGCGTCTGCTTAATCGAACCATTCTTATCCAGATGGCCTGCTATTTCTTCTTTAATGATGGATTCCAGCATTTTCCCAACTACAGACGTTAAGCTAACCGGCCTGTAGTTACCCGCCTTTTGTCTATTTCCTTTTTTAAACAGCAGCGTAACATTAGCAGTTTTCCAATCCGCCGGCACTACCCCAGAATCCAACGAATTTTGATAAATAACCACTAACGCATCCGCTATTACCTCTGACATTTCTTTCAGTACCCTGGGATGCATTCCATCCGGGCCCGGGGACTTGCCCACCTTCAGTCCCGTTAGTCTACCAAGCACTGCCTCCCTGGTAACAGTACTCCAGGTGTGGCCTCACCAGCACCCTATACAGCTGCAACATAACCTCGCTGTTTTTAAACTCCATCCGTCTATCAGTGAAGGACAAAATTCCATTTGTCTTCTTAATTCCCTACTGCACTTACAAACAAACTCGTGATTCTTGCACAATGACACCCAGGTCCCTCTGCACAGCAGCATGCTGCAATTTTTTACTCTTTAAATAATAGTCCATTTTGCTGTTACCCATACCAAAATGGATGACCTCATATTTACCAACATTGTACTCCATCTGCCAGACCCTCGTCCACTCACAGACTATCTATATCCCTTTCTAGACTTTCAGTGTCCTCCGCACACTTTGCTCTGTCACTCATCTTAGTGTCATCTGCGAATTTTGACACACTACACTTGGTCTCCAACTCCAAATCATCTATGTAATTCGTAAACAATTGCGGTCCCAACACTCTTCCCTGAGGCACACCGCTAGTCACTGGTCACCAACCAGAAAAACACCCATTTACACCAACTCTTTGCTTTCTGTTAGTTAGAAAACCCAGGCACGCAGGAGCTCTGTACTGAGATTCACATGGTACCGGGTTTCAGCCAGGTGTGTATAAGACTTCAGAATTAATAGCAATTAACAGCTGGGTTAGGTGAAAAGATGCAATGGTCACACATTTTTGGGATAAAAAACGACAGATCATCTGAATTGTAATTTGAAGCTATGTCTGGTCGAGCATTAATGACAAAACCGAATCATGCTCTACCCAATTTCCAGAGTCTTGAATTTTCAGTATCCCAGATTTTCACAATCTCTTAAAAAGGCTCCAATCAGTCATTCATATTCTCAGAAGTGAAATAGTTTATAATCTCCATTTCCTCTCTTACCTTTCAGGTTAGTGGGTAATTCAGATAAACCATGTGCGATGTTGTTATAATCAAACGAATCAGCACCTGTTTAAATAAATGAACTTCCATGAAATCAGCTCAGTGTAATATTACAGTGATATCGACAGTGTTTAAATGGGAAATTGAATTCACTGTGATTTTACCGTACCAAGCTCCTGTGTTTCTTTCAGTATTTTATCCAGCTTTGGGACTCCGTGACGCATTCTCACAAAGGATTCCCACATCACCCTTCGAGCCTGAGATCCTTTTTCCATCACCAGATTGAGGAGAAGTTTGGAACTGTCCGCCCGGTTTCCCTTATCCACGAGCTCAGTGACTTTCTACGAAGAATAGTGATGAAGAATAATGAGACGCAGAGTGAAAGATAAACACTGAGAATGAGAAGGAAAGGATCTGCTCAGTGATGGGATTTCCCAGTTGTTTTCAGCTCAGAAATCAATCATTGGACCAGGTCCTGATCCATAATAAACACGGACTGAAAATTCTCTTGAAATCTCGTTCCAATCATTAACAATAAACAAATGTGAATCAACTGAAAAAGAAATCAAAAACAAATTTCAACTAGTGTGAGGAATCGCTGAGAATCTGCAATATTTTCATGTGATTAGTTGTCGGTCCTTCAGTGTCCAACATGATGGGGCGGCACGGTAGCACAGTGGTTAGCACTGCTGCTTCACAGCTCCAGGGACCTGGATTCGGTTCTCGGCTCGGGTCACTGCCTGTGTGGAGTTTGCACATTCTTCCGGTGTCTGCGTGGGTTTCCTCCGGGTGCTCCGGTTTCCTCCCACAGTCTAAAGATGTGCGGGTTAGGTTGATTGGCTATGCTAAAATTGCCCCTTAGTGTCCTGAGATGCGTAGGTTAAAGGGATTAGCAGGTAAATGTTTAGGGATATGGGGGGGGGGGGGGCTGGGTGGGACTGTGGTCAGTGCAGACTCGATGGGCCAGATGGCCTCTTTCTGCACTGTGGGGTTTCTCTGATTCTATGACATTCGATGACTGATTGACAACATGATGCACTTTTTCCACACAAATCCTGATGAGATGTGGCTATGTTTTTTCTCCCCGAAAGGGTAGTGCGTCTTTGAAACGCTCTTTCTGAAACGGCGGAAGGAACGGAGAGGTGGATGGCGTCTTGGTCAGCAAGAAGTTATGGGTATCGTGGATCGGCAGTCTGCAGATTGGAGGCTACAATCAAATCAGACATGATGTTATTAAAGAGCGGGGCAGACTCGAGGGGCTGAACGGCCTACTCCTCGCCGCACAGTGGTTACCTTTGCTGTCTCACAGGTTTGATCCCGGCCTTGGGTGACTGGCTGTGTGGAGTTGGCACATTCTTCCCATGTCTGTGTGGGTTTCCTGCAGGTGCAACTGTTTCCATTGTCTAAAGATGGGCCTGGGTGAGTTGCTCTTTCAAAGAGTTGGTGCACAATGATGGGCCTCCTTATGGACTGTAGTGAATACTGCTCTCCATGTGTAAGAAAACTGAATAGCAGCGAATCAGAACTCAAATGGCAGGGAAATAATGAGTCTGATCCTTAAGTTATTTAAACTAGAAAGGTTGGGGAATCGAAATGAGGGGACTGAGAGCGAGGAGGTTAGCTCGCAAATGGATAAGGAATGTAAACAGGGTAAGAGGGAGGTTAGACGAGTGATGGAGAAGGGAAGTGCTCAGGCTGAAGGTCTGAGATGTGTCTATTTTAATGCCAGGAGTGTAGTGAATAAAGTGGATGAGCTTAGAGCGTGGATTGCTGCTTCGAATTGTGATGTGGTGGCCATTACGGAGACTTGGATGTCTCAGGGACAGGACTGGGTGCTTCAGGTGCCGGGTTTTAGATGTTTCAGGAAGGACAGGGAGGGAGGCAAGAGAGGGGGGGGGGAGTGGCACTGTTGATCAGGGATAGTGTCACGGCTGTAGAGAAGGTGGACGCCGTGGAGGGATTGACTACGGAGTCTCTGTGGGTGGAGGTTAGGAACAGGAAGGGGTCCGTAACGTTGCTGGGTGTTTTCTATAGGCCGCCCAATAGTAACAGAGATGTTGAGGAGCAGATGGGGAAACAGATCCTGGAGAGATGTAGGAATAACAGAGTTGTCGTGATGGGAGATTTTAATTTCCCAAACATAGATTGGAATATCCCTAGGGCTAGGGGTTTGGATGGAGAGGAGTTTGTTAGGTGTGTCCAGGAGTGTTTCCTGACACAGTATGTGGATAAGCCTACTAGAGGAGAGGCTGTACTTGATCTGGTGCTGGCTAATGAACCTGGACAGGTGGAGGATCTCTCGGTGGGTGAGCATCTTGGGGATAGCGATCATAATTCTATCTCCTTCACGATAGCATTGGAAAGAGATAGGATCAGGCAGGCTAGGAAAGTGTTTCTCTGGAGTAAAGGGAAATACAGTGTCATCAGGGAGGAAATTAGACGGGTAAATTGGAAGGAGGCATTCTTGGGGAAAAGTACCGAAGGCAAGTGGAGGATTTTCAAGGAATGTCTGTCTGGAGCTCTGCATGACAACGTTCCGATGAGACAGGGGGGTGTTGTTAGGGTACGGGAACCGTGGTGCACGAAGGTTGTGATGAACCTGGTGAATAAGAAAAGAGAGGCGTACAGAAGGTTCAGAGAGCTAGGAGGTGTTAAGGATTTAGAGGAGTATACGGGATGTAGGAAGGAGCTTAAGAAGGAAATTAGGAGAGCGAGAAGGGGTCATGAGAAGGCCTTGGCGGGTAAGATTAAGGAGAATCCCAAGGCTTTCTACAAATATGTCAAGAGTAAAAGGATGAGATGTGAAGGCATAGGACCCTTAAAAGGTGAAGGGGGAAAAGTTTGTGCGGAACCGTTAGAAATGGCGGAGCTGCTTAATGAATACTTTACCTCGGTATTCACGGTGGAAAGTGATCTGGGTGGTTGTACTGCTGGTTTGCGGTGGACAGAAAGGATCGAGCATGTGGACATAAAGAAAGAGGATGTGTTGGAACTATTGAATGGCATCAAGGTTGGTAAGTCGCCGGGACCGGATGGGATGTACCCCAGGTTACTGTGGGAGGCGAGGGAGGAGATTGCGGAGCCTTTGGCGATGATCTTTGCATCGTCGATGGAGACGGGAGAGGTTCCGGAGGATTGGAGGATTGCAGATGTGGTCCCTATATTCAAGAAAGGGAACAGGGACAGCCCGGGAAATTACCGACCGGTGAGTCTAACCTCAGTGGTTGGTAAGTTGATGGAGAGGATCCTGAGAGACAGGATTTATGATCATCTAGAGAAGTTTAGTATGATCAAAAGTAGTCAGCACGGCTTTGTCAAGGGCAGGTCGTGCCTTACGAGCCTGGTTGAGTTCTTTGAAAATGTGACCAAACACATTGACGAAGGAAGAGCGGTGGATGTGGTCTATATGGACTTCAGCAAGGCGTTCGATAAGGTCCCCCATGCAAGACTTCTTGAGAAAGTGAGAGGGCATGGGATCCAAGGGGCTGTTGCCTTGTGGATCCAGAACTGGCTTGCCTGCAGAAGGCAGAGAGTGGGTGTGGAGGGGTCTTTCTCTGCATGGAGGTCAGTGACCAGTGGAGTGCCCCAGGGATCTGTTCTGGGACCCTTGCTGTTTGTCATTTTCATAAATGACCTGGATGAGGAAGTGGAGGGATGGGTTGGTAAGTTTGCTGACGACACCAAGGTAGGTGGTGTTGTGGATAGTTTGGAGGGATGTCAGAAGTTGCAGCGAGACATAGATAGAATGCAAGACTGGGCGGAGAAGTGGCAGATGGACTTCAACCCGGATAAGTGTGTGGTGATCCATTTTGGCAGATCCAATGGGATGAAGCAGCAATATAATATGAAGGGTACCATTCTTAGCAGTGTAGAGGATCAGAAGGACCTTGGGGTCCGGGTCCATAGGACTCTTAAATCGGCCTCGCAGGTGGAGGATGCGGTCAAGAAGGCGTACGGCGTACTGGCCTTCATTAATCGAGGGATTGAGTTTAGGAGTCGGGAGATAATGCTGCAGCTTTATAGGACCCTGGTTAGACCCCACTTGGAGTACTGCGCGCAGTTCTGGTCACCTCATTACAGGAAATATGTTGAAGCCATTGAAAGGGTGCAGAGGAGATTTACAAGGATGTTGCCTGGATTGGGGGGCATGCCTTATGAGGATAGGTTGAGGGAGCTTGGTCTCTTCTCCCTGGAGAGACGAAGGATGAGAGGTGACCTGATAGAGGTTTACAAGATGTTGAGAGGTCTGGATAGGGTAGACTCTCAGAGGCTATTTCCAAGGGCTGAAATAGTTGCTACGAGAGGACACAGGTTTAAGGTGCTGGGGGGTAGGTACAGAGGAGATGTCAGGGGTAAGTTTTTCACTCAGAGGGTGGTGGGTGAGTGGAATCGGCTGACGTCGGTGGTGGTGGAGGCAAACTCGTTGGGGTCTTTTAAGAGACTTCTGGATGAGTCCATGGCATTTAATGGGATTGAGGGCTATAGATAGGCCTAGAGGTGGGGATGTGATCGGCGCAACTTGTGGGCCGAAGGGCCTGTCTGTGCTGTGGCTTTCTATGTTCTATGTTCTAAATGGAAGCAAAGTTAAAATTAAATTTGACTGACAAATTGCCATTGACTAATCCAAATACCAACTGCTAATTTAGGTCAGGAGAATGAGCCTTTGACAATGGTGAAAAATCTAATGTAATCTTTAGCGCTCAGTAACTCAAATTCCAGAAACAAAACATTTTTCGTTTTCAAATTAATAGTATGAAATCTGGGTGAAGAGGAGAGGGGAGTGAGATAGGATTTGAGAGATAGTAACACAGTTACAAGTGGGGTGTGGAGGAGGGGCTGCGCAAGATGTCAGAGTCATGCGAATGGAGAATTTCAGACTGGAGTTTACAGGAATGGTTCAAACTCATTGACTCTTCTACTAGAAGAATGGGAATTTTAAATTGAAGACATCTGAGGACTGTGAGCACAAAGTGATATCTGGAGTCTGACGGGGAACACAGTAAAGGCAGCAGAATCTGAGCAGCTGAAGATAAAGGGCAATGTGGGAGGCCCAACAGGAGAACATTGGAACAGACAAATCTGGGGGTAACAAAAATATAGATTTGGATTCAGCAGGAGCTGTGCTGAGGTGGGAGGAGAAATTTGCAGTGTTACATTCAGAGAATAAGGATATTTCTGCACTAACAATTATGCAGGAAATGGAGTTCAGCTTGATTCTGAACACTGAAGTCACAGATAGTCTGGCCAGGTCTCAGTCAGCGGCTGGGAATGGAATACAATCATGTGGTGAGGAGATGGAGTTTGTGTCGGGGGTAGCAGACAATGGAGTTATTTTTTCAATGTTTAAGAGAGGGAGTAAATTACTTTCCCAGAGCACAGGGGCAGAAAATCACAAAGTGAATGAATTCAATTATGTTATATTCCCCCGTGAAGACTGACTTTCCACAATGAAAAAAATAGGGACAGCATTCTTTTTAACACTATTCCAGCTTCGATTCTGTAAGATTCTGAGACTACAAGGGTCTACAATTGATACGAGTCAGTGTCAGTTGCAGTAAACTAAGCGTTGTGGTGGATTATGAGGACAATATTGAGTCAAAGTGAGATAATCCAGCTCATTCCTAAAATCATTGCTGAGACCACATTTAGAATATTGTATCCAGTTGTGATTCCCTCAGTGCAACAAAATTATTGCAGCTTCTGAAAACAACTGGAATGGTTGAGATGATTGTGTGGTTGGACGAGGACCCATTGTGGAAAGTGGATCTATCTTCACTGAAAACAAGTGTCAGAGGCAATATGAATACGGATTTCCATTGACTCCAGTTTTGCCGGAAGGTTTTTGATGCTAATTGAGTTAAAATGCTGTCTTGATGTGAATGACAGACCCTTTCACCTCTCCCCTGTAATTCTTTTAGCCATGTCTAAACCAAAGGAGCTCTGCAGCAGAGTGGTCCTGGCAGAACGCAAACTAAGTATCTGTGAGCAGGTTATTGCTGAGCAAGTCCCACTGCAAGAACTGTTGATGATCCCTTCCATCATTTTGATGACTGTGAATAGATTAATAGAATGGTAATTCCTGGAGTGGGTTTGTCCTGTTTATCATGGACAGGCTGTTGCTGGCAATATTTCCATATTGTCGGGTAGATGCCAGTGTTGTAGCTGCACTGAACAGCTTGGCTCACAGTGCAGCCTGTGCTGGAGCACAAAGCTTCAGTATCACAGCCAGGATGTTGTCAGTGTTCCTGCACACCAAGCACTAAGTTATTCCTTTAGATCATGTGGAGGGAATTGAATTGTTTTTTCTGTGATAATGGAGATCCCATGAAGAGGCTGAAATGAATAACTCAGTAACATGTCTGACTGAATATTATTGCGAATGCTTCAGCCGTGTCTTTTGCACTCATGAGCTGGACTCTGATGTTTTTGATGTGGAACTTTGCGAAATCCCCTCCACATGTTTGCTGTTTAATTATCCAACATGATATGCCTGGCATGGCAGGATAGAAAAGCTTTATGCTGTGTCAGTTGTGGCTCAACTTGCCTGTCTATCTATAGCATGGTGAAGGGTTGTAGATGCACCAGGTTAGCACATCATTTTTATGTATCCCTGCTGCTGTTCCTGCAATGCTCTCTGTAGTAATTCAGAAAAAGACAGTTTCCTCTCACCAGAAACCCTTCAATGGGACTAACAAGATGAGTTGCATCCGTTGGAGTAAACAAGTCTGTAAACTTGGGACCTGCAATAACAGTGCGGCTTAAAGCAAAAGGTTTTAAACTCCAATCGCTATCTTCCCATTGGGCAAGGCTCCCTTTGCTCAATAAGTGACTTTGTACTCCACAAAGCCCCTGGGCAGATCTATCAACGATCTCCCGTGTCCTTCATAACACTCGCCCCACCCCTCCCCCCACCTACAATCCGTTTCTCCCCTACAACCCCCACCATGAGGAGATACTGTCTGTCACTTAGCGTTTGGACTGCTGTGCATTGAAGGCAGCCCTGGATCAGGCAGTGAAGTGAATTGATAAGGCTGCAGGATAGGAATGTAAAAAGGAAAGATAGGAAAGGTAGGATTCGAGAGCCGTGGATAACCACGGAAATTGAGGATCTGATTAAAATGAAAAGGGAGGCGTACGTTAAGTCCAGGCAACTGAAAACAGATAGAGCTCTGGAGGAATACAGAGAGAGTAGGAAAGAACTCAAACGGGGAGTTAGAGGGCAAAAAGAGGTCACGAGATGTTCTTGGCAGGCATGATTAAGGAGAAACCGAAGGCATTCTATTCATACGTTAGGAACAAAAGAGTTGTCAGGGAGAAAATCGGACCTCTCAGGGACAAAGAAGGGGAATTATGCTGAGAACCCAAGGGAATAGGGGAGATCCTAAATGAATAATTTGCATCGGTATTCACGAAGGAGAGGGGCGTGTTAACCGGGAGTGTCTCGGAGGGAGGTGTTGACCCATTAGAGAAAATCTCCATTACAAGAGAGGAAGTGTTAGGTTTTTTAGGGAACATTAAAACTGACGAAGCCCCAGGGCCTGATGGCATCTATCCTCAACTGCTCAGGGAGACGAGAGATGAAATTGCTGGGCCTCTGACGGAAATCTTTGTCGCTTCTTTGGACACGGGTGAGGTCCCGAAGGATTGGAGGATAGCGAATGTGGTCCCGTTGTTTAAGAAGGGTAGCAGGGATAACCCAGGAAATTATAGGCCGGTGAGCTTGACGTCCGTGGTAGGGAAGTTGTTGGAGAGGATTCTTAGAGACAGGATGTATGTGCATTTAGAACGGAACAATCTCATTAGTGACAGACAGCATGGTTTTGTAAGAGGGAGGTCGTGCCTTACAAATTTGGTGGAGTTTTTTGAGGAAGTGACAAAAACGGTTGATGAAGGAAGGGCCGTGGATGTCGTCTATATGGATTTCAGTAAGGCATTTGACAAAGTCCCACATGGCAGGTTGGTTAAGAAGGTTAAGGCTCATGGGATACAAGGAGAAGTGGCTAGATGGGTGGAGAACTGCCTTGGCCATAGGAGACAGAGGGTAGTGGTCGAAGGGTCTTTTTCCGGCTGGAGGTCTGTGACCAGTGGTGTTCCGCAGGGCTCTGTACTGGGACCTCTGCAATTTGTGATATATATAAATGATTTGGAAGAAGGTGTAACTGGTGTAATCAGCAAGTTTGCGGATGACACGAAGATGGCTGGACTTGCGGATAGCGAAGAGCATTGTCGGGCAATACAGTAGGATACAGATAGGCTGGAAAATTGGGCGGAGAGGTGGCAGATGGAGCTTAATCCAGATCAATGCGAAGTGATGCATTTTGGAAGAAATAATATAGGGAGGAGTTATACAATAAATGGCAGAGTCATCAGGAGTCTAGAAACACAGAGGGACCTAGGTGTGCAAGCCACAAATCCTTGAAGGTGGCAACACAGGTGGAGAAGTTGGTGAAGAAGGCATATGGTATGCTTGCGTTTATAGGACGGGGTATAGAGTATAAAAGCTGGAGTCTGATGATGCAGCTGTATAGAACGCTGGTTACGCCACATTTGGAGTACTGCTTCCAGTTCTGGTCGCCGCACTACCAGAAGGACGTGGAGGCGTTCGAGAGAGTGCAGAGAAGGTTTACCAGGATGTTGCCCGGTATGGAGGGTCTTAGCTATGAGGAGAGATTGGGTAAACTGGGGTTGTTCTCCCTGGAAAGACGGAGAATGAGGGGAGATCTAATAGAGGTGTACAAGATTATGAAGGGTATAGATAGGCTGAACAGTGGGAAGTTTTTTCCCAGGTCGGAGGTGACGATCACGAGGGGTCACGGGCTCAAGGTGAGAGGGGCGAAGTAGAACTCATATATCAGAGGGACGTTTTTTTACACAGAGGGTGGTGGGGGCCTGGAATGTGCTGCCAAGTAGGGTGGTGGAGGCAGGCACGCCGATATCGTTTAAGACTTACCAGGATAGTCACATGAGCAGCCTGGGAATGGAGGGATACAAACGATTGGTCTAGTTGGAACAAGGAGCGGCACAGGCTTGGAGGGCCGAAGGGCCCGTTTCCTGTGCTGTACTGTTCTTTGTTCTCTTTGAATAGGGATCTCTGTTTCGAGGGAGCATCGTAGGTTCACTGATGCGGTCTCCTCCTTTGATTTTTTTGTAGCCTGGACACCCGCTTCCTCAGCTTTCATCTCAGAGTCCATGCCTTCTTTATCTGGAGAGGCTAATGCGGACTCAGCTTCGCGTTGAGGGCCAACATTTGAAGCGGCTGTCTCCATGGGAAGTGGGACCTGTTCAGAAGTGGACAACCTGCGTCTGAGATGCTCCAGCTGTTTCTTTAAGGCTTTCAGCTGAAGATACAGGCCCCGTTTTCTCCATAACAAGCACAGGGTCCTAGCTCGGACCATTGCTGAAGTTGATTGTGTGAATCAGGTGACCTGTTTCACATGTTCTTTCTGTCCTTGTAGAATCTTGATTTTTCTTCTGATTTTCTCGTTGGGTCCCCACCCTCCCTGCCAGGTTTGGAAACAGTAGTCTCTGTCTTGTATGAAGCTGCCATCCCAGTAACAGTTCCACAGAGGCAACTCCATTTGTTATATGTGGTGCGGTCCTATAGTCAAACAAATATCATGCCAGTTTGCTCTCCATGGTTGCCATCAGTTGTTTTGCTCATGCCATTTCTGAAGGTTTGCACCGCCTGTGCCGCCAATCTGTTTGACGACGGGCTGGTAGGTGCTGGGTCGGGTGATTTGGACACAGAGCCAACATTCTGAAAATCACTGCAGGTAATGGCCATAACACTATTGGAAACCAGGGCTTCTGCTGTCCCATGCGTACAACAGCTTTATCGCAATTTATTGATCGCAGCCTGGGATAAGTCGTGGAACTCATGCATTGTATCTTCAACCATTCGAAGTGTGTATGTACCATGATTAAAAACATGGAACCCATAAAGAGCCCTGCAAAGTCCACATGTACTTGTACCCATGGCCTGCCACATTATTCCTATGGGTGCGGAGAGACTGAGGGAGGAAGCTTTTGATTTTCTTAGCACAAGTCACACTGCTTATCCAAGTCCGTAGTGACTGAGTCGAGGCCGGGCCAGCAGACGTAACTCCTGGCCAGCATTTTCAGCTCTGATACTCCAAGGTGGCCATTATGTACTTCCACTAATATTAGATGTCATCCTGGGGGCGGAACGACGCTCGAGACCCTCAATGATCCCATCCTCAATACTGCTAGTCTTTCTCAGCAAGGTGAGGTTGCATTTCTTCGCAGGGTCATCATTGGAATCCTCCATGTAGGATCAAATGCTGTAGATTGATCTTTCTATGTCCAGGCTCTAATCTGCCTTGCGGAGACTGACAAACTCTCCAAATGATTTAGTGTCATCACGACCTGATGCAATGCTGGTAAAGGAGATAGGCTTGTGGGCAATGTGAGGCGACTCAGTGTATTGGCAATCTGGATTCCAGACTGGTGCTCTGCACGATATTTGTAGGCAGCCAGTAAAAAGGCCCAATGCTGTATCTGGATGGAGACAATAACGGGATGCATTGTCCTGGTTGAAACGTCCCAATAAGAATTTGTGGTTGGTAATGATTGGGAAACGTCTACCGTAGACATACTGATGGAATTTTTCCACACCAAATACACCACCAACCCTTCTTCCTCAATCTGAGAATACCTTCACTCTACATCCAGAAAGGTCCTGGATGCACGCACGGTGGGCTTCTCCGTCCCATCTTTCGAGTGCTGTAAAAGCACCGGCCCAGGCCTGTACAGGGAAACGTTGTGTGTCAGCACAAGTTATTTGTCGGCATCAAAATGGGCCAATAAGTTAGATTATAATAGCTAACAGTTGATTTTGGCGAAAGCCTCTGCCTGTGGAGCTTCCCAGGACCATCTCTGTATTTTCATAGTAAGGCGTGCAAGGGGGCCAGCATGGAAGGCAAATTCAGGATAATTTTTCCATAATAAGTAACCAATCCCAGAAAATATTTCAACCCCTGTGGAGTTCTTTGGAGTTGATGCCTCCTTGATTGTTTTTAGCTTATCCTCCACTGGGTATAACCCGTTGCCATCTATCTGGTCGCCTAAGTAGGTTACTTCAGCTGCTTGGAAGATGCATTTCTCCCTCATCAAGCACACACCTGTTTCTGAAAAACTCTGCAAGTCCTTTTTTAAAGTATGTTAGGTGTCCCTGTTACGAAGCTACTTGGGTTGCCCTTGAAGAATGTTCTCCATGACTCACTGGAAAATGGCACGCTGATGTAATCGAAGGGCAAGCGAGTTAACTTCTATTGTCCCTTGTTCGCATTTATCACATATTTCTCGGAGGACTCATCCAATACAAGCCGAAGATAGACGTGGCACATGTCCAAATTGGTGAACATCTGGCCACCTGTTGAGTTAGCAGAGAGGTCTTTGATTCTGAACAGGAGTGCCTATCGAGTTTGAAAAACCAGCTGACTGTTTATAATCCCGATGACAAACTGATTTGCTGGACTTAAAAAACAGCCAAATAAGGCCTGTGCAAATTGCCCTCGTTCAGTTTCCAACTTCTCCAGCATGGAGTAAGGAACTAGTCTTGCCCGAGGTTAAGCATCGGGGTCGATGTAGATCTTGACCTTGGCCCCTTTTATGTTTTTCAAGACTTTCTTGGAAACTTCCAGGGCATCGACTGGACTTTGTACAGTCACCCAACGCCTTCCCTAAAGATCTCCAACCGCATCAGCCGGGTCTTCTGGAGCCAAGTCTTCGGGAGCCAATCTCGTCCCATGAAACTTGATCCTTTTGTGTGAGGCGAGTTGTTTGCTGCCTTGAAGTCACTGAGACCACGGTGGTGATTTTTACTTGTAAAGATTCCCGTGTGCAGGTGGCTAGCCTGGCCTTTGTGTCTTCCAAACTTAGGAGTTGGATGTCAGGTTGGAGGTGTTTGTGTGTCTGTTCTCCTAGAACAGAGACCAGCTAAGGATGTACCAAATGCCCATTATGGGTATCCATTATGATGTCCATCAGTGTAGGGAAATTATTGGAGAGGATTCTTCGAGACAGAATTTATTCCCACTTGGAAATTAGAGAGAGGCAACATGGTTTTATGAAGCGGAGGTCGTGTCTCACTAACTTGATCAAGTTTTTCGAGGAAGTGACGAAGATGATTGGTGAGGGTAGGGCAGTGGATGTTGTCTACATGGACTTCAGTAAGGCCTTTGACAAGGTCCCGCATGGCAGACTGGTGCAGAAGGTGAAGTCGCATGGGCTCAGCGGTGAGCTGGCAAGGTGGATACAAAACTGGCTCAGAGAGTAGCAGTAGAAGGGTGCGTTTCTGAATGGAGGGCTGTGACAAGTGGCGTTCCTCAAGGATCAGTGCTGGGACCATTGCTGTTTTATATATTACAATGATTTGGAGGAAAATGTAACTGATTTGATTAGTAAGTTTGCGGAAGATACAAAGGTTGGTGGATTTGCAGATAGCGATGAGGACCATCAGAGGATACAGCAGGATATAGATCGGTTGGAGACTTGGGTGGAGAGGTGGCAGTGTTTAAATCGGGACAAATGTGAGGTAATGCATTTTGGAGGTATAATACAGAAAGAAAATATACAGTAAATGGCAGAACCCTTAAGAGTATTGATAGACAAAGGGATCTGAGTGTACAGGTACACAGATCACTGAAAGTGGCAATGCAGGTGGAGAAGGTAGTCAAGAAGGCATACGGCATGCTTGCCTTCATCGGCCGGAGCACTGAGTTTAAAAATTGGCAAGCCATGTTGCAGCTTTAATCGAACCTTAGTTAGGCTGTACTTGGAATATAGTGTTCAATTCTGGTCGCCACACTACCAGAAGGATGTGGAGGCTTTGGAGAGGGTACAGAAAAGATTTACCAGGATGTTGCCTGGTATGGAGGGCATTAGCTATGAGGAGAGGTTGGAGAAACTTGGTTTGTTCTCACTGGAACGACAGAGGTTGAGGGGAGACCTGATAGAAGTTGACAAGATTATGAGGGGCATGGGCAGAGTGGATAGTCAGAAGTTTTTTTCCCCCAGGGTGGAAGAGTCAATTACGAGGGGGCACAGGTTTAAGGTGCGAGGGGCAAGGTTTAAAGGAGATGTGCGAGGCAGATTTTTTACACAGAGGGTGGTGGGTGCCTGGAACTCGCTGCTGGGGGACGTAGTGGAAGCAGATACGATAGTGACTTTAAGCATCTTGACAAATACATGAATAGGATGGGAATGGAGGGATATCGTCCCTGGAAGGGTAGGGGGTTTTAGTTAAGTCATGCAGCATCATTGGTGCAGGCTTGATGGGCTGAAGGGCCTGTTCCCGTTTCTTTGGGGTTAGCCATTTACCAGTAATTCTGCAATTATGAGGGCAGCCTTTGTTGTGGTGATGTGATTCCGTTGTATATCCCTGACTCTGGAAGAAGGAAAAGCAGCATGGTACGGTCAGGTATTGGCCATGGTTTCTTCACTGGGCAGCACGCATTTTGCCTATTCCTAAAATTTCACCTTGGCTGTGCCCTTTGGCAATATTAGTAATAATTTATTGTCTGGCATCCGCAACTCTCTGACCTATGTTCCCTAACACTCTTCGGGTCATTATTGCCTTTCGTTGACTGTTTCATGGTTTTTTAAAGCTCTGATCTCGCAAAGGGTCCTTTAAGACCTGGTTTACACAAGCACTCCCTATTGAAGACTGTTTACACAATGACACTCTCCCCAGTTGGATAACTTTGCTGCCCGACGACCCTTGTAGCTCCTGAGCACCTCGTCTGCATTCTTCTGACATTAGGTTATTGGAACTATGTGTTTTAAATCCAGACTGAGTTATGCCAATAGTTTCTTTTGGGTAGTTAGGTTATTTAGGCTGCAGACCAATCTATATCGCCACAATTCATCCAGAGGCAGCCTGACTTCACAAATGTTCTGCTAATTTTCGTAATCCAGACAAAAATTGGGTGACCGGTTCCCTACAGGTTTCTTGGCCACGTTGAAGTGGTATCTCTGGAGTATAACAGAGGGATTCAGGTCACAGTGGTTTTCCACAGGTCTACGAGTTCATCAAAAGTTTAAGTCATGCGGCAAGGTCAAACTTTTAAAATCATACTGAATGTCAGGGCCTCGCATGCTGTCAACAATATTACATTTGTTTTCAATCTCCTTCCATGTTGCTAACATGAAAGTAGAACATAGAACATTACAGCGCAGTACAGGCCCTTCGGCCCTCGATGTTGCGCTGACCAGTGGAACCAATCTAAAGCCCCTCTAATCTACACTATTCAAATATCATCCATATGTATATCCAATAACCATTTGAACCCTCTTAATGTTGACGAGTCCACTACTGCTGCAGGCAGGGCATTCCATGCCCTTACTACTCTCGGAGTTAAAAACCTACCTCTAACATCTGTCCTATATCTCTCACCCCTCAATTTAAAGCCATGTCCCCTCGAGCTAGCCAACACCATCCGAGGAAAAAGGCTCTCACTATCCACCCTATCTAATCCTCTGATCATCTTGTATGCCTCTGTTAAGTCACCTCTTAACCTTCTTCTCTCTCACGAAAACAACCTCAAGCCCCTCAGCCTTTCCTCATACGATTTTCCCACCATACCAGGCAACATCCTGGTAAATCTCCTCTGCACCCTTTCCAACACTTCCACATCCTTCCTATAATGCGGTGACCAGAACTGTGCGGCCGCACCAGAGTTTTGTACAGTTGCAAAATGACCTCCTGGCTCCGAAACTCAATCCCTCTCCCAATAAAAGCTAACACACCGTACGCCTTCTTAACAACCCTATCAACCTGGGTGCCAACTTTCAGGGATCTATGCACATGGACACCCAGATCCCTCTGTTCATCCACACTACCAAGTATCTTACCATTAGCCCAGTACTCTTTATTCCTGTTACTCCTTCCAAAGTGAATCACCTCACACTTTTCCGCATTAAACTCCATTTGCCACCTCTCAGACCAGCTCTGAAGCTTATCTATGTCCCTCTGTAACCTGCCACTTCCCTCCGCACTGTCTACAACTCCACCGACTTTAGTGTCATCCGCAAATTTACTAATCCATCCTTCCATGCCCTCATCCAGGTCATTAATAAAAATGACAAACAGCAGTGGCCCCAAAACAGATCCTTGCGGTACACCACTAGTAACTGAACTCCAGGATGAATATTTCACATCAACCACCACCCGTTGTTTTCTTACAGCTCGCCAATTCCTGATCCAAACCACTAAATCACCCTCAATCCCATGTGTCTGTATTTTCTGCAAAAGCTTACCATGGGGAACCTTATCAAACGCTTTGCTGAAATCCATATACACCACATCAACAGCTGTACCCTCATCCACCTCTTTGGTCACCTTCCCAAAGAACTCAATAAGGTTTGTGAGGCACAACCTACCCTTCACAAAACCGTGCTGACTATCCCTAATCAAATTATTCTTTTCGAGGTGATTATAAATCCTATCTCTTATAATCCTTTCCAATACTTTGCCCACAACAGAAGTAAGGCTCACCGGTCTATAATTACCAGGGTTGTCCCTACTCCCCTTCTTGAACAAGGGGACAACATTTGCTATCCTCCAGTCTTCTGGCACTGTTCCTGTAGACAATGACGACGCAAAGATCAAAGCCAAAGGCTCTGCAATCTCCTCCCTAGCCTCCCAGAGAATCAGAAGATAAATCCCATCCGGCCCAGAGGACTTATCGATTTTTACCCTTTCCAGAATTGCTAACACCTCCTCCTTATGAACATCAATCCCATCCAGTCCAACAGCCTGCATCTCAGTACTCCCCTCGACAACACTGTCCCTCTCCAGTGTGAATACCGACGAAAAATATTCATTTAGTGCCTCTCCTATCTCTTCAGACTCCACGCATAACCTCCCACTACTGTCCGTGACTGGCCCTAATCTTACCCTAGTCATTCTTTTACTCCTGACATACCTATAGAAAGCTTTAGGGTTTTCCTTGATCCTACCTGCCAAAGACTTCTCATGTCCCCTCCTGGCTCTTCTTAACTCTTTCTTGGGGTCCTTCCTGGCTAACTTGTAACTCTCAAGCGAACTAACTGAGCCTTCACGTCGCATCTTAACACAAGTCTCCTTCCTCTTCACAAGAGATTCAACCTCCTTAGTAAACCACGGTTCCCTCAAACGTCTGCCTCCTCCCTGCCTTACAAGTCGTAATGCATGCAGTCTGTACACTGTTATCATAGGGCTCAGGTTTCCCAAGAAGAAACATATTTGCTTTTCATTACTGAAGAAGCTACTTGACAAATGGCAGTCGTCCGCAGAGGGGAAAAAAATGTTTTTTTATTCACTCCTCATCGCCAATGCAGGAAGCCTCCAAATCCACTTTCCCATCACCAGAAACCGTTGACTGAAAATCAAAAGGAAGAGCCGCAATCACGACTTACAGCAAGCAAGTCTGTATCCCAGGACCAGCAGTCCGATTAAAGCCTCCGCTCAAGCAGGAACTTAGAACTTCAAAAAACTGACAGGAGATTTAATGACCATCTCCCATGTCCTTTATGGCTGTCATAACACTCGTCTACACAACTCATTGAACCAGGGCTAGGCCTCTGGTTTGATTATAATGGTGGAGTGATGGATGCGTCATGTTTTGTCGAATAGATTGAGGTGATAAGCAATGCTGCACCTGATAAATCTATCACATTTCACAAGGGCAGAGCATCGCACAACACCACACCCACTCCTCAGTTTAAAGAGCTACTTCATCTCCAACACAGGCTGTGCGCTGAGTCTTACCAACACTGTCATGAACAAATGAATCTGCCACAAGTTCAGCCTGGAAAGTTCAGTCAGTAATCGTGCTGCCAAGACATTCTTGATTGGGAGAATTTGCCTCTTTTTCTAGACTATTTCAGAGGGCAGTGAGTAGTCAACCACATTTCTGTGTGTCTGGGTCCACATACAGGCCAGCTTGAGTCAGGACAGCAGGTTTCCTCAGCTAAAGTCACAGGTAAGATGCCTGAAGATTGAAGGGTGGCAAATGTTATGCGTTTGTTTAAGAAGAGTTGCAGGGAAAAGCCTGGGAACTACAGGCCGGTGAGCCTCACATCTGTGGTGGGTAAATTGTTAGAAGGTATTTTGAGAGATAGGATCGACAGGCATTTAGAGATGCAATGACTGACAGGGGACAGTCAGCGTGGTTTTGAGAGTGGAAAATCAGGTCTCTCAAATTTGATTGCGTTTTTTGAAGGGGTAACCAAGAAGGTAGATGAGGGGAGTGCAGTTGATGTTGTCGATATGGACTTTAGCAAGGTCTTTGACAAGGTACCACGTGGTATGTTGTTGCATACGGTTAAATCTCATGGGATCCAGGGTGAGGTAGCTAAATGGAGACACAATTGGCATGATGACAGAAGACAGAGGGTGGTTGTATATGGTTGTTTTTCAAACTGGAAGCCTGTGACTAGTGGTGTGCCTCAGGGATCCGTTCTTGGTCTACTGTTATTTGTCATTCATATTAATGATTTGAATAAGAATTTCGTAGGCATGGTTAGTAAGTTTGCAGATGACACCAAGATTGGTGGCATAGAGGATAGTGAAGACAGTTATCTAGCATTGCAACGGGATCTTGATCAATTGGGCCAGTGGACTGACGAATGGCAGATGGAGTTTAATTTAAATAAATGCAAGATGATGCATTTTGGTAGATCGAACCAGGGCAAGACTTACTCAGTCAATGGTAGGGCGTTGGTGAGAGTTACAGAACAAAGAGATCTAGGGGCACAAGTTCATAGCTCCTTGAAAAAGTGGACAGAGTGGTGAAGAAGGCATTCGGCATGCTTGGTTTCATTAGTCAGAACATTGAATACAGGAGTTGGGATGTCTTCAAGTTGTACAAGACATTGGTACGGCCACATTTGGAATGCTGTGTACAGTTCTAGTCACCCTATTATAGAAAGTATATTAAACTAGAAAGAATGCAGAAAAGATTTACTAGGATGCCACCGGGACTTGATGGTTTGAGTTGTAAGGAGAGGCTGGATAGACTGGGACTTTTTTCTCTGGAGCGTAGAAGGCTGAGGGGTGATCTTATAGAGGTCTATAAAATAGAGGTGCACAGATCAGCTAGATCGTCAATATATTTTCCCAAAGGTAGAGGAGACTAAACTAGAGGGCATAGGTTTAAGGTGAGAGGGGAGAGATACAAAAGGGTCCAGAGGGGCAGTTTCTTCACACAGAGGGTGTTAAGTTTCCGGGACAAGCTGCCAGACGTAGTAGTAGAGGCGGGTACAAGTTTGTCTTTTAAAAAGCATTTAGAGAGTTACATGAGATGGGTAAAGAGGGATATGGGACAAAAAGGCGCAATTGGAACGAGCTTAGGGGTTAAAAAATGGGGCTGCATGGACAAGTTGGGCGGAAGGGCCTGTTGGCATGCTGTAAATCTCTATGACTCTATAAAGGTCCTTAGTGAAACAAATTGGTTTTGACGAAATATACAAACTGCCACAGTGAGATCAAAGCATGTTTCATGGTGTTTCAAAGCTCCGATCTTACAAGGGTGCCTTTAACACTGGTTTACACAAGCCCCTGAGTGGACCCAGAAATATCCCAATAAACTGCGTGGTGAGTGCAGCCAGGCTGCTGTCCCCATGCGTGGTGAGTACAGTCGAGCTGTGAAGAATCCAAAAGGATCGCCAGATCCCAAAATTCCCAAACTCTGAGGTTTCCCTCTCCTCATACCTGGGTCAGGTATAGACTTAAAGACAGGAATATTATTGGTCCATAACTCCATTATCAGTGCAGGGTGTGATTCCTTGTCTGCTAGAAGATTATCTGGACAGAACCTGCTCTTTTACCATCATTTGTCAATATATCCTGAAAGTTGTGTACTGATTGAAATAATGCAAACTAATTCTGTATTCCTCCCACTTACTCCATGTTCTTGTCCAGTGAAAATCTTCTCGTATGTTAACGATAAGCTGACTCCATCCACTCCTCCTTCCATCGCCTGCACTAGTCTGTCCCGGTAGAATTTTGTCCATTGGAACAACTGGTAATCATCACAATTTGTCACGAACTGAGGGATTGTGGAGTTTGGATCTGTGAACACAAATGGAGAAAAATAAACATGTCAATGAGTTTCTATCCATGTTGTTACACTTCACATTACAAGAAGCAACCGAGGCCCCTGTCAACAAACCGTCTGGGAACACAGAAACATGATGCCAACACCTGGTGTTGTGAGACTTCTTACTGTGTTTAACACAGAAACATTCAGTGAAAGCATATTTGACCTTAACCCTGTAACGAACTTAGCCCTTATTTTGTGGCCATGCCCCATAGTTCTAGTTTCACCTGCCAGCGGAAACAACTCCCCTGCTTCTATCTTATCTATTCCCTTCATCATCTTATATGTTTCTATAAGATCTCCCCTCATTCCTTTGAATTCTAATTAATATAGGCACAGTCTACGCAGTCTCTCCTCATAAGCCAACCCTCTCAACTCCAGAATCAAACGAGTGAATCTCCTCTGCATCCTCGCCAGTGCCAGTATATCCTTTCTCAAGTAAGGAGACCAAAACTGTACACAGTACTCCAGGTGTGGCCTCAACAGCACCTTAAAATGCTGCAATGAACCCTATCCCTGATTCAGCATTAGTTTCCTGGAGATGTCTGGCATGTTGTTCTCTAATTTACTGTAAATTCTGATGCAAAGTAAGTATTTGACATATCCCCATTTCCATATTTTCACTGACAATATCACTATTATCAATTTTCACAGGGTGTACGTTATTACTAACCACCCAAATGTAACTGAAAAAAATGTTTTGATTTAATATCACTTGCAAGTTTCCTTCGATGCTCCGAAAATATGTGTTTTCACTCTTTGCTGTTCTTTCAAGGTAGCAGTATCTATACTAATTTTGTATTGTGTAAAAGGGGTGTGAGGAACAGGTAACTACGCCGGAGTAAGACAGAGACTGAGAGCAGCAAATTTGCTTCAAGTGGGATTTCAGTGCTTGGGGGAAAGAGGTGTTGTACACATAGGAATGATTTTAAGTTAATTAAATGACCAATTTAACTAACTAAATAACATAAGGACCAATGGCAGCATTGGTGCTATGTTGCAGCTGTGGAAATGTGGGAGCTTTTGGACACCAAGGCGATTCCTGACAAACACGTCTGCAGGAAGTGTAAGCAGCTCGAGGAAATCCAGATCAGGAATACTGATCTGGAAGCTGAACAAAAGACAGTGTGCAACATCAGGCAGAGAGAGAAATAGCTGGACACTTTGTTCCAAAAGAATACAGTGAGGGGGATTGACACTGTTCACTGCAGTAAAGAGCAAGAGTGAAAAAAAGGTTGAGACAGAAGAATGGGTCTAAGACGTGTGTTCTTCACTTAAATAAACAGGTAGCAGGTAAAAATGGCAAACGTTGATAGTAGGAGTTTTTACAAGTATTCAAACAAGAAGAGAGCCGATACAGTTGGTGCTGGTCCTGTGGAGAGTGACAATGTGGAGAGACTAGCAGATAATAATGAACTGGCGGATGAAGGGAACATCTCTAGAGGCTACAGAAGCATTCAGTAAAAGCTGTAGGACAGCTATTAGGAGAGCAACTTGATGAAGTTGCAATCACGAGAAGGATTGGTGCTGAGCAAACTGCTAGAGCTGAGGCTGACAGATCTCCAGATCGAGATGGCATTCATCCTTGGATCACAAAGATGTGGCTCATGAGGTACTGGACACATTGGTGTTAATTTTCTAAAGTTCCCTAGTTTGTGAAACGGTTCCATCAGGCTGAAAACCAGATAAATTTAACCCGTGTATTCAATGAGGGATGGAGGTTAAAAAAGATACTATAGGCCAGTTACTTTGACTTCTGTTACAGGTAAAGCATTCAAATCTATCATTAAGGAGGTTATACCTGGACACTCAGAGAAACTCAAGAAAATCTGGAAGAGTCAGCATGAAAAGGGAAATCGTGCTGAACTAATTTACTGGAGTTCTTTGAAGGATCAGTGACACCGTGGATAAAGAGGAGCCTGTAGACATGCTGCACTTGGATTCCAGAGGCCATTTGAGGAGGTGCCACATCAAAGTTTTGTGGAAAATAAAAGATGACAGTGCAGGGAGTAACATAATAGTATTGATAGAAGATTGGCTGGCTGGTCGAAAACAGAGTATTGATGAATGGGTGCTTTATCCGAT
Source organism: Mustelus asterias (assembly GCF_964213995.1). Taxonomy (NCBI): domain Eukaryota; kingdom Metazoa; phylum Chordata; class Chondrichthyes; order Carcharhiniformes; family Triakidae; genus Mustelus; species Mustelus asterias. The sequence continues at coordinate 384,778 of NW_027590230.1, forward strand.
TGGCAGGCTGGGACCAGTGGAAAGCTGCAAGCGTCTATGCTGCGGCATCAACTTGTTACAATTTTTATGAATGAAATAGACGAGAGAAGCGAAGACATCAAGGTTAAATTTACAAATGATACAAACATCGGTAGAAAAGGGTCTTGTGAAGAGGATATAAGGAGGTTGAGCATGGGTGAGTAAGTAAAACTGATAGATGGAGTATTATGTGGGAGAATGTGAATCTCTTTGCTTTGGCAGGGAAGATAAAAGAAACAGTATTACGAAACAGGAGAATGGCTGCAGGATTCGGATGCATTTGGATTTGGGTGTTCTCGTGCATGAGTCAGAAAAAAATAATTTGCAGGTATAGCAAGTCATTAAAAGGCTAATGGAATATCGTCGTTTATTTTGAGGGGACTTGAAGATAAAAGGATATTATGCTTCAGTTTTACAGGGAATTGGGAAGACCACATCTCAAATGGCTGATGAACAGCGGATGGAGTTTAATTTAGATAAATACGAGGTGATGCATTTTGGTAGATCGAACCAGGGCAGGACTTACTCAGTTAATGGTAGGGCGTTGGTGAGAGTGACAGAACAAAGGGATCTTGGGGAACAGGTTCATAGCTTCTTGAAAGTGGAGTCACAGGTGGACAGAGTGGTGAAGAAGGCATTCGGCATGTTTGGTTTCATTGGTCAGAACATTGAATACAGGAGTTGGGACGTCTTGTTGAAGTTGTACAAGACATTGGTGAGGCGACACTTGGAATACTGTGTACAGTTCTGGTCACCCTATTATAGAAAGGATATTATTAAACAAGAAAGAGTGCAAAAAATATTATCTACTAGGATGCTACTGGGACTTGATGGTTTGAGTTATAAGGCGAGGCTGGATAGACTGGGACTTTTTTCCCAGGAGCGTAGGAGGCTTAGGGGACATCTTATAGAGTCTGTAAATTCATGAGGGGCAACTTTAATGAGAAATTAATGAGAAACAACTTTTCCCAAATGTAGTGGGGGGGGGGGGGTTCTAAAACTAGAGGGCATAGGTTTAGGGTGAGAGGGGAGAGATACAATTTTTTCCACAGAGAGTAGTGAGTGTCTAGAACAAGATGCCAGAGATGGGAGTGGAGTCAGATACAATTGTGTCTTTTAAAAAGCATTTAGAAGTTACATGGGTAAGATGTGTATGGAGGGATATGGGCCAAACGCAGGCAATTGGGGCCAGCTTACTGGTTAACAAAAAATGGTGGCATGGACAAGTTGGGCAGAAGGGCCACTTTCCATGCTGTAAACCGCTATGACTCTATGAATATTGTGCCCAGTTAATGAGCTCATTATGTAACAAAGATATTAGTGCATTAGATGCTATTGAGAGGAAGTTAACTGGACTGATACCCCGAAGAAGCGGGTTGTCTTATGAGGAAACACTAGACAGACTGGGCTTGTTTCCCCCAGAGTCTAGAAAAGTGGGCAGCAACTTGATTGAAGCCTATAAAATCCGCTATTGACACCGAGGACATGGAAAGGATGTTTCCCCTTGTGGGTAAGTCCAGAACTAGGGGACACTATTTTAAAACAAAGTTGTCTTCTGAGGTCAGAGATGATGAGATGTTTTTCTTCTTTCAGAGGGCTGTTGATTTCGAAACACAAATAGATCAGTGTTAATCCTATTGAATGGCAGAAGCGCTGAAGGGGCCGAATGGCCGACTTCTGCTCCTATTCCATATGTTCGTATCAATTATTTGTTTCCACTTTTCCACTTACCTTTCTATTGTCCTAGATGGGTTCATGGTACAGACGTTATGGCCCTTTCTTCTGAAGCCGAGGATGAGAAACCCCACTCCTGCTCCAGCCTTGCTGTTTCACATTGACCAGCCTCTTATTTCCCTCCTGACCTGACCCAGCACAGAACAATCCAGATATCACTCACTCATGCTTTGTTTTTCACTCCAGTGCGTCAGTTTTAACAGCTCCTCTATGAACATCTTTCCATCTGTGTCACTACTTCAAAACATGGATCTTTTCTGGTCTTTCCTCCTTCTCAAAGACGATCCCATCAGTTCCAGGATATTCTTTCCTCTGGTACGAGGGAGCTAATTTACCATTTGTGATGTGCCAGGGCTGTAGAAGAATCTGTCTATTCCCCTGACAACAGAATCTCCAACCACTATCACTCTTATTCTGTGGCCCACGTCACACTGTTGCTCAGGAACACTCTGCCTGAGTCAACCTTACAATGCCCACTTCCAGTTGTCGATTGGACAGTCTGAGTACGTCAGGGCTCCCTCCACCTGTAAATGTGATCTCACTCTCGATCAGGCTTGTTCACCTTTACAACTTGAGGACATATATACATTTTTAATCACTCAAGAGGCCAAATCTTGGAGAGATAACGGGACAAAGGTCCTGATTGTTTTGTCTGAGACAGTGGGGACGAGTGTGAGTACATACGCTCAGTCTCAATTTTCTCTCTCTCTCTCACCACCCCACACAGATACATGGTCACTCTTTCTCCCACACAACCTCATTCATTCACACATCTCTTTAGTCACTGTTCTCACGAAAATGACAAACATTCTGTCTTAAGCCCCGATTCGATTTTACCCGACTAGACTTCACCCACCCCAGCCCTGCCACGCCTGTTCCCTCCCACCGGGCTGCAGCCTCACTGCACTTTGCCCCACCCAGAGATACCTTTGCTCCTTTTTCACACCAGCCTTCAGCACGCTGTTCACTGCGTCACCAATCAGCCAATCAGCAGCAACGAGAGAGAGAAACAACCTCTGATAAGAGGAGCAGCTCCAAGCAGAATCTTGAATTCGAACCCAGCTGTTTGACAACAATTTGAAAACTGCCTCCGGGGCTGCGTAGAGGAGCTTCACAAGTCACACCCGGCCCCTGGGCTGAACTTTGGATAAACCCGCTCGAGATGGTGCCTCACTCCCACTTTCTACTCAGTCCCTGTCCTGTTCCCTCTTCCTGTGTGAGCAGCAGACAAGACAGGAATTATATTTGTATTGTTTTGTGATCCTACCTGTGTCCATTCTCATTCTTTTTGAAGATGTTGAACATTCTCCCCTGTTTGAACCTTCAGCCATGATATTGACAGACGTTCCCTGATTCTGAGACTCTGTAATGAGGATAATATCAATGTCAGGATCAGATGTAAATATTAAAATCAGAAGCAGAGCGTTGAGATCTTCACTGATATGTAAAATATATTTCAGAATATTACAATTGCACATGTTACCACGATATTAGTGGCAGCTATTTCACAAAATACCAGTCACCCTCATCAGGTCCCTTGAAAAATCCATCCTTTATCCATGCAATCCTCTGCCCCATTTCCAGTTCCCACTTCCCTCTCCAAAGTCATTGAACATGTTGTTACCTCCCAAATCCGGCACCATTTTTGCAGGAGCTCCATACAGTTAAGTTTGCACCCTGCCTCTGCTGTTAAAATCACAAATACTATCCTGGCCGACTCTGACAAAAGTCAATGAAGTATCTTCATTCACCCGTCTGCAACCTTTAACGTGCTTGACCATGTTATCCTTCTCCAACTCCTGCCTCTTGTCGTGCAGCTGAGTGGAAATGCATCAAAGGCCCCTGGTTCAATTCTTATCTATTCCTTTCCATCCAGGGAATCAGTGACATTGCTTTCTCTTGCCACTCCCACATCATTATCTCTATCATTGGCCCTCTTCTATTCCTCATCAACATGCTGCCCCTCGGTAACCTGGCAGCAGGTTCAACATGCAAACTGCTGATATCCAGCTCTACATTCTCACTGCTCTGAAACTCTGCTTCCTGAATCCTGACTAACTCACACCACGTCTCAGTTCATTCACCTATGTTCACCAACTCTCACTGTCTCACAGCCTGACAACACAATTTTAAAATGCTCAAACTAGCTTTTCAATCTCTCCATGGCCCCTCTCTTCCTATTCATGCAGCCTACAGCAGCCCTAGAAGCCAGCGACATCTCTACCGTGCCCAATCTGACAAGTTGTGTATCTTGAGGATAATTTGTCCACAATCCAGGCCAAGTCCTGAACTCCAGAATTCCCTCCCGAAGCCTCTCGGCTGCTTTACTTTTCCCTCTTCTCAGATTCACCTCAAAAAGATTAACAATCTGACAAAAATTAGTCACCTGCCCAGCGACCCCTTCGAATGTTTTATGTATTTGTTTTCCCACTGAATTGTTCTCTTGTTGAATGTCTTGGGATGTTTTGCTACGTTAAAGGTGCTATACAAATGCATGTTGCTCCATATTCTCCACTCGTGTGGATGTGTCAGTGTCTGTGTCCCTATACCTTGACATATAATCAAACTCAGCTATTGTCCCCTCCTTTCTCCAATATGGAAATGGAAAAGTGATTCAGACATTTAATTTCTTCAAATTAGAATTGGAAGTTATTCAACAGCAATAATTTACAACCAAGGTTTAAAACCAGCAATGTAAAATGCAGTTACCCGTTTCACTCTTAATCTCATGCAACAACTCAGATTTCCATTGTGTCTGATTTTGTGAAAACAATATCCCAAAGCACAAATTCATTCTCCCTGATGGGTCTCCTCAATTTAACAGTAAATTTACAATATCATTCTAGCGAGGCTCTGTAATACACACCTGGTCATCTGAACAGATCCGGATTTATTCCTCATCAACTCCAATGACCCGGCCTCACCCACACCGAGCAAGCACCAGTTATTGGGTGAAGCCACATTGACTTTCAAGAGGACCCCAGAAATTTCTCAGTGCATGGAAATGGCTGCAATGCAAAAGATATTCAGAAGACCAATGGTGGTGCGCAGGAGGGTGCACGGCATCAAGTAAAGAAAGAGGCAGCAAGAAGAAAGGTGAAAGCAATGCAATGTGTCAGGTGTCGAGGGACACACTATGTGAATCATTGCAAATGTTTTGATGCTGTTTGTCACCACTGCAACAAAAAAGGGGCGTTTAACGAAGAACTGCAAAGATGCTAAGAGCAAGTCGAAGGCAGAGCAAGTCGATGGCAGAGCAAGGGAATTCAAATTTGAAAAAGCATCAGTCAGCTACACATCACCTGGAAAGCTCAGAGCAGATACGGGAGTAAAGTCCATATAATTCCATAAGACTTCGGGTAGTAATGGATAAGGACAGGAGTGACCCTCGGTTCTATTGGACGAGGGCCAAATATATCCAAATTAGACAGGAACAGGGGAATGCGGATTGGGAGCGGCTCTTTGAGGGCAAATCCACGTCTGGCATGTGGGAAGCTTTTAAAGGCCAATTGATTGAAATGCAGGACATGCCTGACCCGGAAAAATGAAGGATGGAAATGCCAGAATTCGGGAACCATGGATGACAAGGAAAATTGTAAGCTTAGTCAAAAAGAAAAGATACAATAGGTCGAGGCAACTAAAAAACTGACAAAGCCCCTGAGGAGTAGAGAGAAAATAGGAAGGAATTAGGAGGGCTAAAAGAGGCCGTAAAACATTTTTAGCAAACAGGGAGAAGGAGAATCCCAGGTCTTTTAGGCATGTATTCGGAGCAAGAGGCTAGCCCAAGAAAGAATAGGCCCACTCATGGGCAATAGAGGGAAGTTATGCATGGAGCCACAGGAAGGCGGTGAGATCCTTAATGAGAACTTTGTATCCATATTCATCAAGGAGATGGGCGTGAAGGATGTTAAGGCCAAGAATTGGTGTGTGAACACTCGAGGGAATGTCAATATATCGAAGAAGGAAGTGGTAGGTATCCTAAATTACATTAAGGTAGACAAGTCCCTGGGGCCAGATGGGATCGACCCCAATTTAGTGTGGGAGGAAAGAAACAGGGGAGTAAAAAGATATCTTCACATCCTCTTTAACCACAGGCGAGGTTCCAGAGGACTGGAGAATAGCCATTGTTGATCCCTTGTTTCAGAAAGAAAGCAGGCATACTCCAGGAAATCAAGGGTTGGTGAGCCTAACGTCTGTGGTGGAGAAACTTTTGGTGAGGATTTGTGCACATTTGGAAGAAATTGACTAGCTTGTGTCAGGCAGCATGGTTTTGTAGGGGGAAGTCATGTCGCACCAACTTGATTGAGGTTTTTGAAGAAGTGACAAAGATAATTGATGAGGGAAGGGCTGTGGATGTAGTTTATATGGACTGTAGTCAGGCGTTTGACAAGATCCCACATGGCAGACTGGTACAACAACTGAAATCACAAGGAATCGGGTGGGCTGGCTCGATGGAAACAGAACTGGCTTGGTGATAGAAGACAGACAGCAGGATGTTACGGCTGCGCTCGTCCCAAAACCGTAAAATCCAACCCGAGGTCAACGGGCCTTTCCATGGTCCACCCCTCGGCTTTCCGATTCCCATGGTGGGTGGAACGGGAAACTTCGCTCCAGAGAGCAGCAGGGAAAGGGTATTGTTTTCAGAATGGTGACCTGTAGCTGGTAGTGTTCACAGTAAGAAGTCAAACAGATTTATTTGGTAGCAAAAGCCACACAAGCTTCCGGAGCCCCAAGCTCCTTCTTCAGGTGAGTGGGAATTCTGTTCACTTACAGGGCATATAAAGACACAAACTCAATTTACAAAGTAATGGTTGGAATGCGAGTCTTTACAGGTAATCAAGTCTTAAAGGTACAGACAGACAATGTGAGTGGAGAGAAGGTTAACCCTCTGGTAATTCTCTCTATTCAGCCTAGAATCACTCAGATACACTCAGTGTTATAATGTTGTCTCTGTATTCAGGCTTGATCTTCCAGATTTATGGATGGCACGGTGGCACAGTGCCAGGGACCCGGGTTCAATTACCAGCCTTGGGTCACTGTCTGTTTCAAGTTTGTACATTCTCCCGGTCTCTGCGTGAGTTTCCTCTGCGTGCTCCGATACCCTCACACAGTCCAAAGATGTGTGGGTTATGTTGATTGGCCATGCTAAATTGACCCTAGTGTAAGGGAGATTAGCAAGGCAAATATGTGGGGTTACAGGTAATAGGGCCTGGATGGAATTGTGCTCGGTGCAGACTCAATGGGCCGAATGGCCTCCTTCTGCAATGCAGGAAATCTATGATTCAACGATATATTCAGTGTTGATGGTCTGCATTCAGCCTAGAATCACCCAGATATACTCAGTGTTATGATGCTGTCTCTATTCAGTGTAGAATCACACAGATATACTCACTGTTGATGCTGTTTCTTTTCTAACACCGTTGTTCGCCAACGGTTCTCTCTCACGCGTAGTCGGCAGACTGGCTCATGCACATTGCCGACTGTGACGTTCTGTGCACAGACGTTCTGCGTCACTAAGGCTGGCGCTTCGATGCTTTCCATCTCCTCATTGGTGGACCTAGATGTCAATTATCCTCCTTTATTCAATGAGGCCTAGTTCGAATAATGCTCATTGATGGACACTGAATTAAATCCAGGAAATACTGGAGAAAAACACAGAGCAAAAGAAACAGAGGGCATGGTTCAGGGAGAGAGAGAGAGAGTTCTTCCCTTCCTTCCAAACACCTTGTGACAGACTCCCTCCCTATTTCTTCAATCTTCCCCATTCAGTTTTCCTATTCTCCACTGCTCTGACCAATGCGTCGGACAAGAGTATTTTTCATTGATCACACTCTGTTCCAACATCAGCAGGAGTTAATTGAGGAACCTCATCCCATCAAGGAAACACAGCAAGTATTTACAAACTTACAATGACAGGAGTAAGTGAACACTCCCGAGTGTTTGCACTTTCATTCAATTAGATTATTGTTCTCCTGTTACTGAACACAATCTACCAGATTGACAATTCACCAAACATCCACTGCTCAGTTTGCTCAAAATTACAAATTTCAGAAACCATAAATTTGTACAAATGTTTTTTCTAACCACTGCAACCTACAATTGGTTCCCCCTCCACCTCTCACTCCATCTCGACCTCCCCCTTGTTCTCCCCCCACCCCCAACGCCGTGCCTTCTCCCTCCATCCCTTACCCCTACCAGGGATGCAGCAGCTGCTGACACAGGAAAGCCCTCTACTCTTTGCTAAAATGAGGGGGGACATTTCTGCAAGGTGACTGACTGTGGACTGTTGGCATCCGAGGAAAAGTCCAGAGATTGAGATGCCAGTGAAATTCTACATCTTGCAGTCAGCATCTTAACAAAATAAACCAAATCAACAAATTGAGGGATCAATTAAAATGCCGCATCATAAAAATGGACAGAATCTCAAAGGAAACTTAAACTACAAAGAAAAATATGATGAAATGGGTTAAAAACGTACTCCAGTTCCCGCAACGCCCACCACGTAAGGAAAACCTCTATGTTGCCAGCAGAGATCGCATGCTCCCTTTCACCTGGCAGTGAACATAGCTGCGGTCGATGGGAAAACAGTTGGGACAGACGACCCACTCAGCTTGGACCTATTAATGGCCAGCTTGGCCAAGCCCAGGAGCAGGCACACGAGGAGCTTCTCCCCCATTCCCGTCCCCCTCCATAACGGGTGCCCAAAGATCGGTGCTTGGGGCGGAAGTCCCACCACAAAAGAAAGTTACACATTTCTCAGGAAACTAAAAATGAAGTGCAGCCTTTGGCAACTTGCATATATGTGGTCTATGCACTCCAAAAGGTTGCAAAAGTTTACAGACGTATTTTTGGTCTATGAACCAACTCAACCTGTGACTGTATGTTGTTGCTGCATGCAAAACCCTCCACCCTAGGTCGTGATGATAAGGGGAAGGACTCACGCATGAAAGGCCATCCACTTGGAACCAGAGCCGCCAGACGGTAACAAGGCATGCCAGGGTGTGTCCGGACTGTGGACAATGGCAAGGAGGTGAAAGTTGCACAGCTGAAGCCCAGACAGGCAAAAGGGTGGGGAGGGGATTTCCATGAGGCACAAACATTGCGGGTACCAGTTCTTCTCTCTCTCTACAGATAGAAATTTGGGGCTGCTGTGGCAATACATGTGTTGCACTGAGAATGTGCACATATCCTCGTATTCAATCAAGCTCTCAGTCAGTTTCCTTGCATTTGCTCAATGTGCGGCCGTAAAAGCAATTTAGTTTCATGTTCTGCAAATGCTCTCACAGGGCCGAGACTGAAATAACTGAGAGAGATCCGGTGCTGTGTTTGCTCGTACAATTTAGATGGTGTTTACACACACAAGGCCTAGATTGGATAGATAGAAATAGATAGATAGAACGAACCCTACAGTGCAGAAAGAGGCCACTCGGCCCATTGAGTCTGCACCAACCACAATCCCACCCAGGCCCTACCCCTATATCCCTCCATATTTTACCCACTAATCCCTCTCATCTACTCATCTCAGGACACGAAGGGGCAATTTTAGCATGGCCAATCAACCTAACCCGCACATCTTTGGACTGTGGGAGGAAACCAGAGCACCCGGAGGAAACCCACGCAGACACGAGGAGAATGTACAAACTCCACACAGACAGTGACCCAAGCCGGGAATCAAACCCAGGTCCCTGGAGCTGTAAAGCAGCAGTGCTAACCACTGTGCTACCGTGCCGCCCATGCCGTGTAATAACAGATATTTCTATGAAACATAGAATCATCCAATTGCTGCAGTGCAGGATGAGGCCATTGGGTCCATCCAGTCTGTACCGCCCACAATCCCAGCCAGACCCTATCCCCGTGTTGACCCTGCTAATCCCCCTGACACTGAGCAGCAACTGAGCCTGGCTAGTGCCCCTATGCTGCTGATGTTTGGAGAGTGTGAGGAAAGGGCCGCAGACACGGGGAGAATGTGCAGACTCCACACAGACTGTGAGCCAAGGCCGGGAATTGAAGCCGGCTCCCTGGCGCTGTGAGACCTCTTTTTTTTTTAGGTCAAACCAAACCAAGTAAACAAACTCAGATTAAATCAGGACAAAGTAAAAGGGGCAGCTCCCCAAAAAGGAGGGGGAACAGCCCGAACAGAAATCAAAGTACAAAGGAAACTTAAAAAGATCAAATTAAAATGTGATTATTAGGGTCAATAATGCACCCCAACCCCTGCGGTGCCCAGTGGGCGCGGAAAGCGTCAACCTCGCCCGTGGACACCGCATGCTCCCTCTCCAGGGCCACCTGGCCGCGAACGTAGCCGCGCTAGAGGGGCAGACAGTCAGGATGGACGGCCCCCTCGATCGCCCGCAGCCTGGACCGGTAAATGGCGCGTTTCGCCAGGCCCAGGAGCAGGTTCACGAGGAGGTCGCCATCCCGACCCTCCCCTCTCCGCACCGGGTGTCCGTAGATCAGGAGCGTGGGACTGAAGTGCAGACAAAACATCAACAAAAGGTTCTTTAGGAAAACATAAAGGGAGTGCAGCCTAAGATACACAACATAGACATGGTCCACGGACTCCACAAGGCCGCAGAAAGGGCAGTCTTCGGAGCCTGTGAACCAGTGAATCCTACGGTTGTGCGGAACTGCTGCATGCATCACCCTCCACCCCAGGTCCCCGACGTAATTGGGGGAGATCCCTCCGTAGAGGGACCTCCAGCGGGGACCTCCGCCGCCAGGCGGCAACAAGGCCCGCCAAGGTGTAGATGAGTAACTGTCCCGGCTGGAGACAATCCCACGCCTCTTTAACCTGTGCTTCACCCTCTCTCCACTCACACTGTACACAATCCCACACCTCTTTAACCTGTGCTTCACCCTCTCTCCACTCACACTGTCTGTACACAATCCCACACCTCTTTAACCTGTGCTTCACCCTCTCTCCACTCACACTGTACACAATCCCACACCTCTTTAACCTGTGCTTCACCCTCTCTCCACTCACACTGCCTGTACACAATCCCACACCTCTTTAACCTGTGCTTCACCCTTTCTCCACTCACATTGTCTGTACACAATCCCACACGTCTTTAACCTGTGCTTCACCCTCTCTCCACTCACACTGTCTGTACACAATCCCACACCTCTTTAACCTGTGTTTCACCCTCTTTCCACTCACACTGTCTGTACACAATCCCACACCTCTTTAACCTGTGCTTCACCCTCTCTCCACTCACACTGTCTGTACACAATCACACACCTCTTTAACCTGTGCTTCACCCTCTCTCCACTCACACTATCTTTGCACAATCCCACACCTCTTTAACCTGTGCTTCACCCTCTCTCCACTCACATTGTCTGTATCTTTAAGACTTGATTTTCTTCTTTTCTTCAGTGTTCACCAAGGAGAGGGGCCATGTTTTTGAGGATGAGAGTGTGATACAGGCTGATAGGCTGGAGGAGGTAGATGTTCTGAGGGAAGATGTATTCGCAATTTTGAAAAACCTGACGGTCGATAAGTCCCCTGGGCCAGATAGGATATATCCTAGGATTCTTTGGGAGGCCAGTGATGAGATTGCAGAGCCTTTGGTTTTGATCTTTGGGTCCTCACTGTCCATGGGGACGGTGCCAGAGGACTGGAGAGTGGCGAATGTTGTTCCTCTGTTCAAGAAAGGAAGTAGGAATGACACTGGTAATTATAGGCCGGTTAGTCTGACTTCGGTCGTCGGTAAGTTAATGGAAAAGGTCCTGAGGGATAGGATTTATGACCATTTGGAAATAATCTGGGATAGTTAACACGGATTCGTGAAGGGGAAGTCTTGCCTCACAAATTTGATTGAATTATTTGAGGAGGTAACTAAGTGTGTCGATGAAGGTAGAGCAGTTGATGTCGTATACATGGATTTTGGTAAGGCATTTGATAAGGTTCCCCACGGTCGGCTCATGAAGAAAGTAAGGAGGTGTGGGATAGAGGGAAATATGGCCGATTGGATAAGTAACTGGCTATCTCATAGAAGACAGAGGGTAGTGGTGGATGGAAAATTTTCAGACTGTAGACCAATTACCAGCGGTGTACCACAGGGATCAGTGCTTGGTCCTCTGCTATTTGTGATTTTTATCAATGACTTGGAGGAGGGGGCTGAAGGGTGGGTCAGTAAATTTGCTGATGACACCTAGACTGGTGGAGTAGTGGATGAGGTGGAGGGCTGTTGTAGGCTGCAAAGAGACATTGGTAGGATGCGGAGCTGGGCCGAAAAATGGCAGATGGAGTTTAACCCTGATAAGTGCGAGTTGATTCATTTTGGGAGGACAAATTTGAATGCGGATTACAGGGTCAACAGCAGGGTTCTGAGGAATGTGGGGGAACAGAGAGATCTTGGGGTACATATCCACAGATCTCTGAAGGTTGCCACTCAAGTGGATAGAGCCGTGAAGAAGGCCTATAGTTTGTTAGCGTTTATTAACAGGGGATTTGAGTTTAAGAGCCGTGGGGTTATGCTGCAGATGTACACGACCTTGGTGAGACCACATTTGGAATATTGTGTGCAGTTCTAGTCACCTCACTATAAGAAGGATGTGGAAGCATCGGAGAGAGTGCAGGGGAGATTTACCAGGTTGAGGCCTGGTTTGGAGGGTAGGTATTATGAGGAAAGGTTGAGGGAGCTAGGGCTTTTCTCTTTCTCTCGAGCGGAGGAGGATGAGAGACAATCTAATAGAGGTTTATAAGATGATGAGGGGGATAGAAAGAGTGGACGTTCAGAGACTATTTCCTCGGGTGGATGTAGCTGTTACTAGGAGGCATAACGTTCATGGCGGAAGATATAGGAGGGATGTCCGAGGTAGGTTCTTTACTCAGAGAGTGTTTGGGGTGTGGAATGGACTGCCTGCTGTGACAGTGGAGTCCAACACTTTAGGAACTTTCAAGCAGTTATTGTATAGGCACATGGAGCACACCAGAATAGTAGGGAGTGGGATAGCTTGATCTTGGTTTCGGACAAAGCTCAGCACAACATTGAGGGCTGAAGGGCCTGTACTGTGCTGTTCTATGTTCTATGAAAGAAAATAAAAAAATTCTGATGCCCCTGGCCAATATTTAAATCATTCGACAGTATTACGATAACAAGTTGTCCTATTGTTAACGGTTAGAACTGCTGTAAGAAATGTGCTTTCCATGTGCCCAACGTTGTAGAATTCCAGCGCTTCAACATTCTGTCACTGAGATTAATTTCAACCATCTGAGGCTGCGAGAACTGTTTGAGAAACATTTCTATGTTTATTTTATTAGCGGGCCATTTCCTTTACCTTCGTTCAAACTTTGTTTTTTTTTTTATCTCAGCCACAATCAGCTTTCTTCCTGCATCTATATTTCTATCTCTGTCAGGGGACATTCATCTGTCTCACAGTAAATTACTGCGGATGCTGGAATCTGAAACCAAACGAGAAAATGCTGGGAAATATCAGCAGGTCTACTGCATTTTCCCTTTGCGGTCATCTGGACTATAAACATCAGCTCTTTTCTCGCCTTCCTGATGCTCCAAAATCAGTTGAGATTTTACAGCATTTACCTTTTGGTTACATTTATCCACTTGTCGATTTAAGTCTCTCTACATCACATATTAAACTTCCCAACCTCTCACTCTCGCTCTGCCTCTTTCTCACTCTTTCTACTCCATTTATTTTTGTTTCGCTGACTAGATTTCTCTGCTTGGCTGCTTTATTTCTCCTATTTTCAAAACCTCGATCAATCATGGGTTCTCCTCGACGACCCCCCCCCCCCCCAACACACACACACACACACATATGGATCACTCAGTTTGTGCCCCAGTCAATAATCTCTCGTGGCATCTCTCAGAGGTGCTCTCTCTCACTCTCTCCCCCTCTCTGTCTCTCTGTCTCTGTCTCTCTCTTTCTCTCCCTCTCTCTCTGTCTCTGTCTCTGTCTCGCTGTCTCTTTCTGTCTCTCTCTGTCTCTCTCTCTCTGTCTCTCTCTGTCTGTCTCTCTCTCACTCTCTTTCTCTCCCTCTCTCTGTATCTCTGTCTCTCTCTCTGTCTCTCTCTCTCTCTCTGTCTCTCTCTCTCCCTCTCTTTCTCTCCCTCTCTCTCTGTCTCTCTGTCACTGTCTCTGTCTCTCTCTCTCTGTTTCCCTCTCTGCCTCTTCTCAAGTTTGTTTTTCCTTTTATACTGGAAAAATAACGATTGCATTGGAACCTGAGGTAAATGTTCTCCTCATATCTGTACCGTCTCCATGCCGTAATAACTCAGCGAGTTTTGCAGCTGCATTTTCACCGCCACCCGGCTTCTTCACTTTAGAACATAGAACATAGAAAGCCACAGCACAAACAGGCCCTTCGGCCCACAAGTTGCGCCGATCACATCCCCACCTCTAGGCCTATCTATAGCCCTCAATCCCATTAAATCCCATGTACTCATCCAGAAGTCTCTTAAAAGACCCCAACGAGTTTGCCTCCACCACCACCGACGTCAGCCGATTCCACTCACCCACCACCCTCTGAGTGAAAAACTTACCTCTGACATCCCCCCTGTACCTACCCCCCAGCACCTTAAACCTGTGTCCTCTCGTATTCAATTAAATTGCAATGTCTCTTTTGGAAAAAGCAGGATTGAACCAGCCCACAACAGACTCTCAGGCAGTTCATTCCGTATTCTGGACATTCGCCGTGTCAGGCCCAGTTTCCCCATCATATCAGAGCCAAGCTTTTTGCATACAACTCCTCAGGTTTTCGATATTTCCTCGCTCTCCTTTCCCGTTTTCTTTCATGCTATCTCTCCGCGTCTGTATCACCTCACCTTCTCCCAAAGCCCAGATGGTTACATTTAATGCTGTTTGTTAAATATTTACACCTGAAGCGGAACTGCCCTGGCACGAGTCGCCATCCTGTCCAACTCAGGATGTGTGTCAGAAATAAAAGTTGATAATCAAACGATTAATCCTTTCAACTCGTGCAAATCATTATCTAAAGACGACAAAGGCTTTGAGGAGTTATGAAATAAACTAAACTTTTAGCATGTTGTGAGCAGTTTGCATTCATGAATGAGAACAAAATGTGCTTCATTGTTTGTCTTTTCACGCGGCATGGGTCACCCGCACAACTGCTGAAATGTTATATCCAGAACTTGCAGTTGGAGGGAATCGAGTGGCCTTAACATTGCGATCAATGAATCAGGGGACATCAGGATGGATCATAAATTCGATACTTCTGGCTGAGGATGTTGCATATGTTGCCTTCTGTATTTTCAATGGCTTCAAACACTTTTCATCATTCAAACTCAAGATATTTTTGGTACGCCCTCCTCTGTTTACATTTTTTTTTGACACTGCCACAAAATGTGACCAGATTGCAGAGATTTGCTGTGAGTTTATCGTTGTTGGATTATACAATTCTGTCTCTCACAAGTTGATTCACAGGACTGTGTCTGTTTCTTGAAGCTTCAGTTTGGGAGCTCAGTTTTCCAAATCGCCAGTGTGCCTGGTCCTTACATAATGTGTTCATTAATGCCGGTTTTATACCTTTTGGTTGCCTAATCATCTAGCTATGTTTTTCCAAATCACTGTTGAATACAATTCTCTGTTGATGACGGCCGCCGCTTGGGTAACCAGTTTTCATCCATTTATTACATGACGAAACTAACAGAATTTTTCCAATAAAATGTTGCTAAAATTATCCCTTCATCCCTTTGTTGACAGCATCTTGTTCAAATTTACACTGAAAGAAACTAATGTTTGACTATCTACCAAAATTATGATTTTAAACCTTTTTTTTCTCTTCGCAATTAGCAGTACCACAGCCGAGGACTTGTCTGTGCAATGTTATTATGAGTTCATTTTCACCAAATATATATTAATCTGATTTTAGCTACTGATGGACATTCTCCTTTCAATTGTTCAAAATTGATTTCGCGCTGTCTGTTGATTTGGCTGAGTTGTCTATCCTCCATTTTGCTCAAGGTTTTTGCTGAACTCAGCACAAAATGCCTGATTCCATGCTCATCCGCAGAACCCAATTATGGCAGGAAGTTCGAACTACAATTCTGAAGAACAGCTTTAACACTACTTTATTCAACAAGCTGATTCAGGCAGATAATGTTGTGGTGCTGATCACCCCCCTCCCCCCTCCCCCCCCCCCCCCCCGCCCCCGCCATGGTGCTGAAAACTTGGTTGAGCTCTGAGTAAATAATTTCAGATCCCACTATAGAAGCTGCTGAAAATTAGTTTATGTATATCAGAAATTGCTCGTCCATTCGATGGTAAAATTTAATCTGCCATCTGATATTCGGGCCAGGGACCAGAAATCTGGATTTCAGGCCATTTTTCATGAGAAGATGAATTAATCGAGGTTTTGGGAGTCGAAGATTTTATCGAAGGTCTGCAACGCAGAGTGATAAGGTGTTTGGGGGAGGTGGCAGAGATAGAGACAGAACATTTGGAGCGATGCCAGTGAACCATTTTGAACAGCTGAATCGCTATTTGAAAATGTAAAAATACTGGAGGCAAAGGCTCATTATTCTGAAACTTGACAAGCAGGTATCTGTTGTGCTACGCAGTGTTCTGACCATTGACTATTGTGGAGCAACAAACATTCATTTTAATTATTTTGCCCCGTATTGCCAGGTCATTTTCAATATGGCGACATAGCGACCTGAGAGAGGAATGGGACGTGAGGAATGCAGCCAGTTTTATTCAAGTGACTCAGGTGGCAGTGCAACAGGGGCCAGATATCTCGGGGCCTACAAAATTAAATTAAACCTGACGTTAAAACCCCCACAAAGGCAAAAGTATCACGAATTCATATGGCTAACTGGGAACATCGTTCATTAATGGTTTCAATTCTCAAATTGGTATACTGCGAGAAAAATATGTGAACCCAGGAGGCGATAGTTCAGCCGTTGTGTGAATAATTAATAAAGAATATTTATTAAATTAAAAAAAACAGAAGCAAGAGAGACTGCAATACACTACAAAACACAAGTTCTCTGATGGCTATGCAAACAGATGTGGCATGAAATTGCTAATTAGATCACAAATATCTGCGAGTTCTGTAGTCTCAGTCGCCACTTGTTCCGCAACGACTTCGAATAATATATGAAGCTGTGAGCTAAATCCGAGAAATGGTTACATCACACAAACTGTGTGGCCATGTTTGGTAAAGGTGTCTCCAGTTTCAGCGAAGGTTAATCCTCCTTCTTCATTTCGTGAGATGGTTTAGCAGCTGCCTGTGCTTGTGATGTGTACACGGATTCTGCCTTCCTCCTTGTCCCCAATCATTATGCTGTGGATATATCAATACTTATTGATGTCAAAGGACTGCGGAGCCTCGATCTGGTCCGTTGGTTATGGGATCGCTTAGCTCTGTCCGTCACTTGCTGTTTTTTGCCGTTTTGACATGTTAACTAATTTTAAGATCAATTGCATTCCTATACACAACTGAATAATTAATCATCACTATATTAGAAGTGTGCATTGGGTTATGTACTATTTTTGCTCTCAGTTAAGTTTAGCCTCCTGTTGAAATGTCATTTCCAATTGAAGAAAGCATCGTGTTTAAATTGCCATCAGCATTTTTAGTTAACTAATAACTACATAGATCACGCACAATTTAATATTTAGCTGCATTTATGTAAGCTTGTTTGTTTAAAATGCCCATCTGTAATTAACAACAACTTAATTTCAGTGTGCAGTTATTATCAAAGCAAATTAAACAATTAATCCTAGTATTTGATGACTGCAGCAGTTGTAATGCTGACGGTAACAAAAATCTTTTGTATTATTTTCCTGTGTGCTGGATATCAAACCGAATACAAGTCGCTGCAAATGTATAACCCTTTATAGTTTATCAATTGCAGTTCAGTAATATACTCGAAGATTTTCTGCAGTATTTAGTTAATAATTATAAATAAACAGTTGATTGAAATGTTGTCCTCTTTCGAATCAGATTACAAAATGGCCGAGTCTCCAAGGAAATGTATCCGTTGGTGTATCTGTTATTGTGGAATCGGACGGGCTGTGGATTACATTTGGGAGTGCAACGCGTGACACAACTGGCCGGGTTTCACTGAGGATATCTGCTCCTGTAGAATTGTAAAATTCTACTCAGTGCGGGTCGCGAGGCCGAATGGAAAGAATCAGCACAATTTTGAAACTCTTGATTGATCATTCCAGAAAATGCAACAGATCCTTAGTTTAATTAATCTAATCGGTTACAACTAGGTGATATTTTTGGTGCCGGCGGAAGATATTTGGTAATAATCACTTAAAGCCCAAAGCACTGATATTTGTTTGCTTGCGGCTGAGTACAAACAACACAAAGAACCATTTCCGGCTGACTGAACGGTGATGAGCCGGACATCGCAGCTGCAACATTCAATTCCTGTGGGCCAAGAATTAATCCAATTTTAACCTAGTTATTGCAACCAATTTTGCTGCTGATCACTCTATGGTCCCGGTATCTTCCTGTGAAGCCCAGGTGCTGACTGCTAAATTTGTGAAGATTTTTGAGACACAGGTTGAATAGTAGGTGATTACTATAAGACCATAAGACCATCAGACATGGGAGCAGAATTAGGCCACTCGACCCATCGAGTCTGCTCCGCCATTCAATCATGGCTGATGTTTCTCTCATCCCCATTCTCCTGCCTTTTTCCCATAACCCCAGACATCCTTATTCATCAAGAACCTATCTTGCTCTGTCTTAAAGACGCTCAATGACCCGGCCTCCACAGCCTTCTGCGCCAAAGAGTTCCACAGATTCACCACTCTCTGGCTGAAGAAATTCCTCCTCACCTCTGTTTTAAAAGATTGTCCCTTTAACCTGAGTTTGTGTCCTCTGGTTCTAGTTTTTCCTATCAGCGGAAGCATCCTCTCCATGTCCACTCTATCCAGGCCTCGCAGTATTCTGTAAGTTTCAATGAGATCCCCCTCACCCTTCTAAACTCCAACGAGTGCAGACTCAGAGTCCTCAACCATTCCTCATCCGACAAACTGTTCATTCCAGGGATCATTCTTATGAACCTTCTCTGGACCCTTTACAAGGCCAGCACATCGTTCCTTGGATATGGGGTCCAAAACTGCTCACAATACTCCAAATGGCGTATGACCAGAGCCCTTTACACCCTCAGAAGTACATCCCTGCTCTTGTATTCTAGCCCTATCGACATGAATGCTAACATTGCATTTGCCTTCCTAACTGCCGACTGAAACTGCACGTTAACCTGAAGATAATCTTGAACAATGACTCCCAAACCCTTTGTGTTTCTGTTTTCCGAAGCATTTACCTATTTGGAAAATAGTGTGCACTCCATTCATCATTCCAAGATGCATAACCTCACAATTTTCCACATTGTACTCCATCTAACTAACCAATTCTCTCACGCCTTATTGGTGTGACGAACACGCACTTATGAATGAATACAAGCGTCTTCTCATATAATTTGCGGTTATTTCTGTTTTTAGCACAGAGTCCGCTTCAATGGGAAAGATCCCAGCATCGACGATGTCAAATCGCTGAAGGAGTTTCTATATTTCAAGGAAATTACTTCCAATGCTTCCAGAGTCCACTTGGTATAGATTCAGACTGATGGAGCTTTATCCCAGGAATCAGCCTTTTGAACATTCTTTAAACCGTCACTATCCTTCCTGTGAAAGAGTAACATTATTCCCTGCATTTCTGTTGCCGTCTCCAATTTCATAACCGGCGTTATTTGCCGGTTAATTGTTTGCAAAACCTAACTTGGCAATCAACACACTTTGATTCATTGTGCATTGCTTCGCATGTCGAAATTCACAAAAGTTAAAGTTTATTTGTCAAAAGTTGGCTTACATTAACAGGGCACCTTTTTGGATACATAGAGGGAGGATTTAGCATGGCCAATGCACCTTTTGGACTGTGGGAGGAAATGGAACAACTGGAAGGAGCCCATGCAGAGATGGGGACAACGTGCAACGTATAGACAGTGATAAAAGCCGGGAATCGAAACCAGTCGCTGACGCCGTGAGGCAGTAGTGCGAACCACTGTGCCACCGTGCCGCCCTCTGAAAATTGCCAAGGAAATTTAGCTTGAATCTCCTGCGGGTTTGCATATCATGACGTGATTTATAATGGCTTCTCGCCTTACTCTGTGTGTTGTCGATCATATCAAAGTAGCTACAACATAATAGCCTGTGGAATAAAGGGGAAAATAACATCTTGGAGACCCGATGAAGAATTAGTTCCGAGTGTACAGGACACAACTTCAATATTTGCATCGTCATGAAACATAGAAGTATTGCAAACTATCAGAAATATTTTGGAGAATTCAAATGGACATAGAAAGTCGTTGGGAATCGGTGGACAACTGACAAGGAATTTACTGCTGAAAAGTGGGAAGTGATTCATTATGGTGTGAAGAACATAGAGAGACAATACACGATACAGGTTAAAAGACTGCAGAAGGTGCAGCAGCAAAATAAACTGGGGATGTACGCGGGACATTAACTTGAGGTTTATCAGTGAAAACAATTTTGCAAGGTAGCCTCACGGTTTGATATGGCACATGGTTTCCTGGGCTCGATAAAGTAGGGCATGGATTATTAAAGAAACGACACTGTAATTCCTGGTGTATAACATTATGCCACACTATTTTGGGTTAAAATCGAATATTATTCACTGTGCTATCCTCCAGACCTCGGAAAATTGGTGTTATTAGGATCTAAACCACACATATTCACAAGGATGGATACAGTGATGAGCAATTTTGGTAGGAAATGTAGCCTGGTAGAGCGTGAATCGTTCTCTTGAGGGGAAAAAAAGAGGTGTAGAAGACAGGTCTAGAGGAATGTGTAAAATCATCATCATCTGTAAATAGCAGAAAGGGAGAAACCATAATTGTTTATATTTGCAGAAGGGTCATAGAATAACTCAATCCGTATAGTACAGGATGAGGCCACTCGGCCCACCGAGTCTGCACTTACTCTCTGGCAGAAAATCTTACTCAGTGCCTAGCCCATAACCCCACATCTTTACCCCGCTAACCCCCCTGGCGTACACATCGTGAGACACTAAGGGCCAATACACGTATCCTGGGCATCTTTGGACTGTGGGAGGAAACCTACACAGGCACGGGAAGAACGTGCAGACTCCATACCGTCACCCAAGGCTGGAATTGCGAGCATGGGAGCATAAATTTAAGACAATTAGTGAAAGGAGTAAAAATGTAAATGGAGTACATGTAAAAAAAAAGGTAATTTAGACAGGCAGATAATATGAATCTGGATCTCACGGCCCAAGGGTGTGGTGAGGGTAGGTTCTGTTGAGAAATTCAAAAGAAATCGGAGTATGGAAAATATCTGCTTATTTTTCCAAACTTTCTTTTGATTTTTTAGCATTCCCAGTATTATGCTTTTTTATTTTTATTAATTTACGAGATCGGGCTGGCTCATGCAGCATTAAATCCCCAACGCTCAATGCCCTTGTGTCCGTGGAGATAAGCTGGCCTCTTGAACCGCTGCAATCCATGTGGTGTCGGTCCATCGAAAGCGCTGTTAGGGAGGGAATTCCCGGATTTTGACCCATCGACATTAAAGGTGATATATTTTCTAGTCAGAATGATGATTGATGGGAAGGGAGAAGTGGGATGCCCGGCTGGTGGTGTTCCCAAGGAGCTGCTGCTTTCGCGGTCTGGTTTGCAGTGGTCATGAATTTGGAAGGCGCTGCCCCTGGAGACTTGCTGTGTTCCGGCAGTCTGACTCTTCCGTATTTATTATGGCTTTCACTGTTCTTCGGTATTGGGGAGAGTGAATGTTTATTAAGCAATACCAATGACACGGGCTGCTTTGTTCTGGATGGTCTCAAACTTCTTGAGTGTTGCTGTGCCTGCACCCATCCAGACAACTGGAGAGTATTCAATAACACTCCTGAATTGTGCCTGGTAGTTTGTAGACAGAGTTGGGGATCTGGAGGTGTGCCTCGCAGCAGGACTCTGGGTCTCCTACCTGCTCTCAAAACCATTGTATTGATATGGTTCCTATATTTGATTAACATTTTGCCCATTAGTTTAACGGTACTGTGGTGAACCCGCTGATGTTTAATGCGAAGACATCCCAAACTACATAGGAGAAACTTGGAATTAAGGTTAATTGGAACAAATGTCAACTTGGTAAAGAAAAAACCTAGTAAACCTTTGCTGTACTCCCTCAATAGCGCTGACTTCCCTCCTCAGAGAAGGGCACGAAAACCACATACAATACTCATAGAATCCCTACAGTGCAGAAGGAGACCATTCGGCCCATCGAGTCTGCACCGACCACAGTCCCACCCAGGCCTTATCCCCATAACTCCAAATATTTACCCGCCTCATCCTGCTGACGCCATGCGAACATTAAGCATGGCCAATTCACCTATCCTGCACATATTTGGATTGTGGGAAGAAACCGGAGCACCCAGAGGAAACCACGCAGACACGGGGAGAATGTGCAAGCTCTACACGGATGGTGACATGAGCCGGGAATCGAACCCGGGTCCCTGGCTCTGTGATACAGCAGTGCTAACCACTGTGCCACCGTGCCGCCTTTTCGAAGCCCTGTACAATTGGAGCATCTGAAACATCTCTGCATCCTCCTCACCGCTCACTCCAAATTTGAGTCATCAACAAATTTTGAGATAATACGTTTACTTTGCTTTTCCACCCTCCAATCGGTAAAAAGTCCCATTCATGCCAACGTTTTGCTTCATATCTGCCAAACAGCTTTCAATCAATCTCAGGACATGGTCCGTAATCCCATGTGCCTTAAATTTACATCGTAGCCAGCAATGTGAGACCTTGTCGAAAGCCTTCTGAACGTCTAAATAAACCATATCCCCCAGTTTTCTTTGATCAACTCTACTATTTACGCGCTCAAATAATCCCAATACAATCGTCGAGCAAGATTTTCCCATTGTATGTGCATGGTGACTTTGTCTGATTCTACCATGATAAGAACAACATTTACAATTAACAGTAAATAACGTTTATTATTAACAATAAAGATGAACACTTACATTTAACAGTAAAGAACACCATTTCCAATGAACAATGAAGTAACATATTTACAATTAACAGCAGAAAATAGCATTTGCAATTAAGTACAATGAACTTTTCCCAGGCACACCCTCCATAATCTGAATCTATCCGGGAATGCACATCTCCCAAAATACCATTCTATAGGTTTTAGAAAATACAATAAATTATTACGACAAAGGGCCTGTAGTGCCCTTGAAAGCATTTTTTTAAAAAATAGTGTATGATCTAAGGGGTCTGGCAGAGATAGATGTTCTTCTGTTTGAATTGCTGTGGATTCTTCCGACATTTATAGGCCATTCCCCTTGTAATACAAGACCGCATTACGTGTGTTTTTCTAATCAGTTGTTACATCTGAAAATTATCTCTAACTGATTTATGCATGAGAACATCTGGATAGATCTGTAGCCCCAAATTCTGTCATCCCTCTCAATTTCATTCACTCATGATGTATTTCTGTTTAAAATACAATGGTCCGAAACCCCAATAATTCTCCAGAGATATCACTTCATCATGTTTCGGGGCATCTCCCGGCAAAGCTATCACTGAACTCTTGACGTGTTATAGAAACCAGCTGAACATTGCAGATTTGGAGCAGTTCTTAATGAAACGTTGCGAGACAGATTGGCATGTGGCATAAATGACTCAACCAACCCACAAGATACGATTGGCCAAATCCAATTTTGACTTCAAATAAGCGTTCAGATAGCCTTGTCAATTGATAATCCATTCAACATCCATCCAACATCTACTATGAACACAACAACATAATGACCAATCCAGTGTGTTAATGATCAAATGGT
This sequence comes from Mustelus asterias, assembly GCF_964213995.1. Taxonomy (NCBI): domain Eukaryota; kingdom Metazoa; phylum Chordata; class Chondrichthyes; order Carcharhiniformes; family Triakidae; genus Mustelus; species Mustelus asterias. Next base: position 408,359 of record NW_027590230.1, read on the forward strand.
CAGATGTTCGGTTTGGTGACTCAGTCTTTACTGTGTTATCACAGGCTTGGGGACGAGATGTGACCTGTGCCATGGAAATTAAAAACTTCCGCTTTCAGCCTTCCTATACCAATAAGAGTTGCCTGGAAGGCCATGGATGCGGGTCCAGGTTGATTTCACAAGTCTCTTTATGGATTCTATACTTTCATCGCACGGAATACTGGTTGTCTGGTTTCTGATAATGGCATAGCCTTCTCTCGCGGTAATTTTTCTGAACTTTTTGCTCTCGAATGGTATCTCACACATCCACACTGCACCATATCACCCATCTCAAATGGACTGGCAGAATGGGCTGTGCAATCCTTCAACAATGATAATAAGAAGCAACCAGCAGCATCCATGGAGACTGAATTGGCACGATTTCTGTTTGATTACAGGGCCACATTGCAGACCACAAGTCTGCACATTGCAGACCACAAGACCCAGCGGAACTATGAATGGGACGATACCTTTGTCCTTGACAGAGCTCGCTATACCGAGACTTCTTGGAGAGGGTGGAATCCCGACAGGAAATGCAAATCTATACGTTGATTCTGCAAGGGTAGAAATAACTGCTGCATGGACGATGTGATTCATGTAAGGAACTTCGGGGATGGTCGCAGATGGGACCCGAAAACAGGACCGATATCTTACAAGGCCAGAGTCAGGGTAAAACCCAAGAGACGTAATGGACCAGGGAGCCACTGCCCGAGCCGCCCCACTCACCGGACATGGAGATAGCCGCTGCCAGTGCCAGGCCTCAGCTTGAAGCTGATCTGCAGTGGTGATTCCCGATATATAGAGGATACAGATTCTGAGACTCAATTGGAACCTGAGGAAGAACCTCCTCTGGTAAATCGGCGCCGCTCCCGCCTCAACAAAATGTTACCCTCTTTGGTTTACACCCAGCCCCGCCTTCAACGGACCTCCAGCCGAGCTCCAAGCAATGGAAAGTCCCACCTCGCAAGTGGGGGTGCTGGGACCGACACGGACCTAAGGGGAGGGGGCTGTTATAACAACTACAAAAGCCACGAAGAACATCAATAGATCTATCCGTAGGCTTCATGGAAGTTCGCCCAACGGGAAGCAGTCAGCGAGCGTTGTTAAACGTATAAATTTACTTGGACTGGATTGTAGGCCCGGGATGAAGATTACCTGATTTTAACCATAGGAGCGGCCTTTTCCTTTGGTGCACAATAAAGGATGTTAATGGCAGGAAACTGGCGTGCGGCTGAATCACCACAGTAACATTCCAACATGTGTATTTTGGTCTCTTTACGGTCTTGCTCGACCTAGCACTTCACTTCATCCAGTGCCATCAGCTAGACCAGTATTCCTGGTGTGCTCTACATCGTGATGTCTATATCTTTAGGCAGACGTCCTTTTTATAATCAAATCATTGAGAAATAAAGATCAACATCTGTCTTCTCTTTTACTTGCTGAACTTGCATGCTAGCTTTATGCGATTCGAGCATGAGTACCCTGAATCTTTCTGTGCTGCAGGTTCCTGCAGCTTCTCCATTTTAATAATATCCAACTTCTCTATTCTTCTCACCAAAGTGCATAACATCAGATTTTCCTCCATTATATTCCAACTGCAACTTTTTACCCACTCACTTATCCTGTCCATATCCCGTTGTAAACTCTTTGCGCCATCTTCACCACTTCACTTCCCAAATATTTTGCAGTTTGCAGAAGTGCAGAGAAGGGATATGGAAAATCAGACCCTCAGACGAATCATAAACACATAAAGAATGGAAATAGTTTCAAGAGACGGGAAGATGAAGATCGTTTCTTGTGGAAAATTAGGATAAAAAGTGAGATAACAAAATGTAGCAGTTCGGCCGACCTTTTCTTGTCAGCCCCACAGCCACAACGGCCATTTCTCGTCCCACATTTCTGTACTCGGCCCATAGCCCCGAAGTTTCCAGCAACTAAGATGAAGATGCAGTTACTTTTTAAAATAGTTTCGGATCTCTGCTTCCACCACCAACTCGGGCAGTGAATTCCAGGCACCCACGACTCTCTCTGTAACACAAATTATTCCTCATATTCCTTCAAAATCTACTGCCGCTTATCTTAAACCTCTGTTCCCTGGGAAGAGAACTCTCCACCAAGGGAAACTATTTTATGCTGTCAACTTTATCTCTTCCCCGTATAATTTTGTACACGTCCATCAAGTCAACCCTCAGCTTTCTTAGTTCGAAGGAAAATAACCACAACCTGCCCAAGCTTTCCTCGGAGCTAGCCTTTTCTATCCCCGGCAACGTACGTATTCTCTCCAGAACAAAAACATCCTTCCTATAATGCGTTGACTGGAGCTGTACACAATATTCCACTTGTGGCCTCAGCAGTGTTTAACACAATTCCAACGTTATTTCCTTATTCTTGAATGCTATTCCTTTTCCAATGAAGCAGTGCATTCCAAATGCCTTGTCCACTTGAACTGCTGCTTGAGGGACCTGTATGCTTGTACACCAATATCTCTCACTTCAAACGATGAAGGGGATAGATAGAGTGAACGTTCAAAGACCATTACCTCGGGTGGATGGAGCTATTACAAGGGGGCATAACTATAGGGTTCATGGTGGGAGATACAGGAAGGATATCAGAGGTAGGTTCTTTACGCAGAGAGTGGTTGGGGTGTGGAATGGATGCCTGCAGTGATACTGGAGTCAGACACTTTCGGAACATTTAAGCGGTTATTGGATAGGCACATGGAGCACACCAGGGTGATAGGGAGTGGGATAGCTTGATCTTGGTTTCAGATAAAGCTCGGCACAACACCGTGGGCCGAAGGGCCTGTTCTGTGCTGTACTGTTCTATGTTCTATATCTACCCCTCTTAAATTATAGAATATAAATTACCCCTTTATATCCTTTATATTTTTTACATTCTGTAACTGTTTGAAACCTCCCTAAATGCATAATCTCACACTTGTGTGTTAACATTCACCTGCCAATTTATTGCCCACTTCACCAACCCATCTATTTTGTTTCAGGTTAAAGCTATCCTCTGCACCATCCACTTCTCGGCCAATCTTCGCGTCAGCTGTAAATTTCTTAATCGTGAAAAGGAGACCGAAAAAGAGGGAAAACAATTCGGAAAGCAAAGGTGGAGAATGAAAGGAGATCAGTAATTGAAGAAAGCGAAAGAAATCGAGATTAGAGAACTTTACTAAGAATATGGACTTCGCAAGCGAGATTGTAAGAGAGCAGATGATCGAGGAACACGAAAAGCAGTGTCAATGTTGATAGGCTGGTTTTTGAAATGGACATCATTGTGGAGTTAATACAGAGTGAGCATTTATCCTGATCCCAAAAGGCTTATATGTTTTGCTACAATCCCTAATGAGGTCTGGAGTGAGAGAACAGCTGGTGTCAGCAGCTTGTTTGTTAACGAACCTTTAAGTACTATCATTGCAGATGTGTGTATTTAGCATCACTAAGCATCTACTTTAATATAAATAAACCCTCAATTCTCGTTACTGTCTCAGTGTTCAGCGGGACAGATCTTCTCCAGCAGCAGCAGGTTTCATTAAAACACAGAGAATGCGTTGGACTTTAATCACCCAGACAGCAGTTGTGTACTATCCGATTCTCGCAGCAATCGGAGTACCTGGTAAGGTGCTTTGATGTCTTCAACTTTTGAAATTATTTCTGTTTTATTTTCTGTACCAGCCAAATTACATTGGCCTCCAAATCTGAGTGAACTGTGGCGTTGTTCTTTAACGATGTTGAATTGAATATAGGCATAACCACCTGGTCTAGAATGACTTGTCCTTGTAGATTATTTTTTAATGCGACATTTGTCTTTCTGCTGTTTTCTCCCTGACTGAGTTGTCTCTGTTCCTTACATGTTTTGCATTTTGATATTAACATTTTCGTCTGAATATTTATTGTTTTAGATTTTCTTAAACATAATTTCCTCTTCAATTGACATTTTCTTCCCAGGCACCTGCTTCATTTTAACGATATGCTGCTTTTTAAATGTAATGTGGTGTTCTGCTCCCTTGACACCAGTTTCTAATCACTGTTCCAGAACTGTTTAGACCGGTTATCGTCTTCTTTCCTGCTGTTTATGCCATTTTTGTCTCGTTCTCTGGTCTTCCGTTTATCATTGGTATTGTCTGCTCCCTCAGCCCGTTCACAATGGACATTCTCTCCTCTCTTGCTTGCACTTCTCTTCAGTTTTAATTTTACCTTTTAAAGTAGCTAAATATCGCTATCTAAAGGCAAAAACACAGCATTGCAGCTGCAAGATGGGACACCACATCATTAACCAGCACCGTACACTGAATATTCAGGAGAGTAATGCAGAGCGCTGGACAGTGAGATTTTCAATATATTTGACATCAAATTATCGTGTGTCCAGCAGATCCTCTACTTTAAGATTGATTAGTTATTACATTGCTCTATCAGCATAATCATCGTTTGGTTTTGTTACTGTTTTCTATTTCATTTCTCACAGTGAACATCGTAACAATTGCCATCCTGTCTTTCAAAAATTGTGGCGTCTCTAAGTGCACCACCCGTTACCTGGTGGCAATGGCGGCAGCAGATTTTATGGTTATTGTCTGTAATGTAATATTACATCGCATCGTTACACTGTATTGGTATGGCACTTTCCTGTTCCATACTTCCGTGTGCAGATTCATTCTCTACATGTCTCCGGCTGCCATTGACATTTCTGTTTGGTTAACGGTCGCTTTTACTTTTGATCGCCTTGTGGCCATTTGTTGTCAGAAGCTGAAAACAAAGTACTGCACTGAGAAAACTGCTGCTGTGGTTATCAGCATTGTGAGCTCGCTATTCTGTTTAAAGAACCTTCCCTGGCCATTCCTGTATTCCTCTTATTCCAACAACATAGAGTTGGGTTGCAGATTATCAATCTTTTTTTATATTTTGCCCTATTGGATAGCATTTTCTTGGATTGAGCAGCTGTTAACCCCAGTGATTCCATTCTTCCTGATTTTATTCTTTAACATTGTCACCGTCAAGCGAATTTTAAGAGCGAATCGGGCCAGAAAGACCCTGAGGCAGAGCAACACTAACAGGAGTGAAAAGGACCCTGAGCTGATGAGCCGCAGAAGATCCATTATGTTACTATTTGCAATATCCAGTAGTTTTATCCTGTTCTGGATGACAACATTAATGTATTTCTTATATTACAGTATTACAACGTCGTTCAAACGCAGAGTTACATTGAGCAGCACCCCCATTTTCGAAGAGGCTGGCATTATGCTGCAACTTCTGAGTTCCTGCACCAACACAGCCATTTACACAATAACTCAGGGAAAATTCAGAAACCTGCTGCTCAAAACGATCAATTATCCCTTTACTTTGATTGGGAGATTCATGAAATCTGGGGGGAAACTTCAGTGAATTCTGAACTCCCATTCATGTCTACATAATTCAAGCATTTCAAAAGCATCACTTAATGTTACCAAATCAGGGGATCTAAATATTACAAATTCACATTTTAAATATATTTGATGTTAAATTGTTAATCCGGCATAAATTTTCCAACATCTGCAATCCAATAGGTGAAAGTGCATGCTAAAGAATGATGAACTATAGTAATTCAAACTTACATTTTTCAAAAGAGCTTCAAACACTGACCCAAATACAAGCGTCCAAGTTGGCATTCAGTTAGAAATAGTATATGTATATCCACGAAACCTGTCGAATAATTTTACCCAGTTTACAGCAGCGTGTTTATTAATCCTATTCATTAACACATTCCTGCTACAATCTGCCGATGATAAGTTAAAAATGCCAAATCCACGTTCATCCTGATATTTATTAAGTCAATACCAATGAGAGCATGCTTCCACTTTCAACAGATTTTGTTTTCCAAGAGTGTTCAAAACAATTGATTAATTATGGAACCAAGACGTCACTCAAATATCAGAGTTGAATTGCAGAAGTAGAAATTTCAAAGGAGCAGATTAAACTGACATTCTCCAGTTCACTTGACTCTATTTTAGATATGAGTAGAAATGCCACAAGAGACAGAAAAGAGTGAGGTCTATTTGGCTAGAAACGTTGCCGTAGAAGATAGCAAAATAAATAGATCATGGCTGGAGGATGAAAGGGTGAAGCATGTGGAAATCAGAAACAGTGCTGAACTCCGACATGGCAAGCAGTGAAGATTGTCATTTGTAATGAGCGAAAGTAATAAACATGTAGGCACAAGCTGTTGAGGTGCACTGGTGGAAGTTTATCAGAAGGAGTGGAGATTTCCGGAGAGATACATGATTAGCAAATGTTGGAGAGTAAGAAGAGCTGTTTTTAGTAGACATTGAGGAAGGATATCTCAGAGAGATGAAACTCGGAAGGATGTTGGCTGATGAGTGGAGGAATGACAGTGGCGGTGTGGAGGTGGCCATGGAGCTGGTTGCACAGGTGAAGAAATAATGTAATGAAGCCATTGAATTGGGATCTCCACGATGGAGGAATGTATAGGATTCGAGGATTTGTTAGCGGGAAGGGATTAAACATATCATCGGCTGTGGCGGTACACAAAACGACGTGGCCCACGAGGTGGGGCAGGTGATGAACTATCAGGTGGACGGGAAGGTTGCAGTTAAGGATATGAACTGAAATTGATTGAAGAGATTTAGTTGTGGCATGACGATCACAGGGAATATTACATACACTGCATGAAGATGTAAGTGGGAGTGGGTTGGTATACAGCTTGATGGGGGGAGATCGAAATGCAGCTTGTCGGAGGGAAACGGTGTGACAGAAGGGGTCCAGAATTGGGAGGGCTTTGGTATGGTTGCTTGCTGCAAATTAAGAGATTGCATTGGGGAATGTCTGGGTGTTTATGGCCGTATGGAGATGTGAATAATGGCTGCTGACAGGATGGGTTATTGGAGATGGAAGAACAGAACTGCTAGTGAAGCGAGTGAAAATGCATTGGAGAAGCAGGGTGCAGGTTCAGACAGGGGTATCAGGGTGATTTAGGAAGTCCTGAAGTGGAGTTGGGGGAGGGGGGTCAGTGGTACTGGTCTGGAAGTGGGCGGGGGGCGGGTGAAGAGGTGGCAATTTGAGTCTTTGGTGTTAAGCAGCCAGGAGCAGAGTTGTTGGAGATGTTTGCAAGCGATAGGCTGGTCACATAGAGCTGGACAGAGTGAGCGAAGACTGTGTGAAATGGGAGATGCAGAAATGAAAGTAGAAGAGTTCGAAGAGGTGATGCGATGGGTGGGGGGAGAGAAGGAATTGGTTCGGGAGGAGATTAATATTTTGGAGAGGGCAGGATGGTGGGATTGTGACCGAAATAAATGTGATCTTCAAGATGTTTCAGTGCGTCAGGAACAAATGGTGGGGGTATCACATAGTGGTAGAAAATGGAAGGATTTCTGAAGGGAATGTTGAAAGAATTTGAGGAAAATAATTCAGAGTTTTATTGGCTGGCTGGGACCTGATTGACAAGAGAATTAAAGGTTTTGGGAAACAGCCTGGGAAGTGGAGCTAATGTGATCTGTCATGACCTGTTGAATGATTGAGCTGGCTGGAGCGGCAGATTGACAGACGTTCCTTATGATAGTGTAACCAGCTGCAACAGTTATATTGCTTGTACAATTCTATAGCCTGCACACTGCAGTTGGGAGGAAGGATCGCATTTATTACTCAGAAATGTCCACACGTTTCACTGAAGCCTGTCATCTTAGAATCCGAACATTGCAGAAGGAGGCCATTCGGCCCATCGAGTCTGCACCGACCACAATCCCACCCCCGCCTTATTTCCACAACCATAATTTACCCTGCTAATCCCCCTGACGCTCGAGTCAATTGAGCATGGTCAATGCATCTAATCTGCACATCTTTGGGTTGTGGGAGGAAACCGGAGCACTCAGAGGAAACCCACGCAGGTATCGGGAGAACGTACAGACTCCACACAGACAGCGACCCGAGGCTGGAATTGAACCCGGGTCGCCTATCCTGTGAGGCAGCAGCGCTAACTATTGTGCCACCGTGGCGCCACTTTTGTCACAGTAACAGGATTTGCAAAACACAAATATTTGATTCCAGGCTGGGAAATCTGCCCCATTGAAAGGCCCGTTGCAGTAAGACAATGCTACCAATTCTTTCAGTATTTCACTCGCATTTATTCTCAGATAGATGCTGCACTCGGGAAATTTGATTATTGTCCTTAAGATTTTGGAAAGAAAGATTTTTGAACGTAAAAAACGATTGGCAACATGGAAAAAACATAAAACTCACAAGCCCAATGATCTGGCAGCTCACGTTCAAATCTCGGATTATATTTTATAGGAGGGAGACAAATTAACTTCTCCAAACGCTCTCTGTACTGCTGTTCATTAACAAATAGCAAAAAAAGTTCCATGGCCATATGTCTTGATTCATTTCTTCACAGTTTTTAAAGCTCGGCAATTCTCACTTTCTCCGCTTATAAATTCAATGCAATATTTGGAAGATATGACATTGTCTCATTTGTTGCAGATTTTCACGGATCTTAAACAGATTTATCCTTTGTAAAGAAGTTTTCTGAATGTTTGGTTTAACATAGTCATCAGTAAATAAATCACGTGACAGAAGTTGTTGTTTTATTGGAGCAAACGAAAGGTCATACATACCTCTGAACCAATGACGAAAGTCTTATCCTTCGAAGTTATTTTACCATTTTGCTGTTAATTCGAGCTAGTATATCCCGGCCTGTTCTTCCTTTCTGCGTCCTTAACACAATTGACTGCACAATCATGCTGGAATACCTCCGATTACCATTTCACTGGGTGGGACCTGTCCTCTCAGATGACATTCATTGTTACCTAATCGTTGTCATGGAAACATATAAGATAAGAGCAGGAGGGGCCATTTGGCCCTTCCAGACTTTTCCACCATTCGTCAAGATCTTGGCTGATTGTCCACCTCAGTAGCCTCATCCTGCTTTCTCCCCATACACTTTGATCCCTTTTGCCCCGAGTGCTATATCTAGCTGCCTCTTGAATACATTCAATCATTGGGCATCAACTACTTTCTGTGGCAATGAATCCCACATGCTCAGCAGTCTTTGAACAAAGAACAAAAAAGAAAGAAAAATGCAGCAAAGGAACAGGCCCTTCAGCCCTCCAAGCCTGCACCGACCATGCTGCCTGACTCGACAAAAACCCCCGCCCCTTCCGGGGACCATATCCCTCTATTCCCATCCTATTCATGTACTTGTAAAGACGCCTCTTAAAAGTCACTATCGTATCTGTTTCCACGGCAGCAAGTTCCAGGCACCCACCAGCCTCTGTGTACAACAGCTGCCTCGTACATCTCCTTTAAACCTTGCTCCTCACATCTTAAACCTATTCGCCCGAGTAACTGACTCTCCCACCCTGGGAAAAAGCTTCTGATTATCCAGTCTTTCCATGCCCCTCATAATCTTATAAACTTCTATAAGGTCTCCCCTCAACCTTCGTCGTTCCAGTGAGAACAAATCAAATTTCTTCAACATCTCAAAGAACAAAGAACAAAGAACAGTACAGCACAGGAAACAGGCCCTTCGGCCCTCCAAGCCTGTGCCGCTCCTTGGTCCAACTAGACCAATCGTTTGTATCCCTCCATTCCCAGGCTGCTCATGTGACTATCCAGGTAAGTCTTAATCGATGTCAGCGTGCCTGCCTCCACCACCCTACTTGGCAGCGCATTCCAGGCCCCCACCACCCTCTGTGTAAAAAACATCCCTCCAATATCTGAGTTATACTTCGCCCTCTCACCTTGAGCCCGTGACCCATCGTGAACGTCACTTCTGATCTGGGAAAAAGCTTCCCAACGTTCACCCTATCTATCCCCTTCATAATCTTGTACACCTCTATTAGATCTCCCCTCATTCTCCGTCTTTCCAGGGAGAACAACCCCAGTTTACCCAATCCATCCTCATAGCTAAGACCCTCCATACCAGGCAACATCTTGGTAAACCTTCTCTGCACTCTCTCTAACGCCTCCACGTCCTTCTGGTAGTGTGGCGACCAGAACTGGACGCATGTACTCCAAATGTGGCCTAAGCAGCGTTCTATACAGCTGCATCATCAGACTCCAGCTTTTATACTCTATACCCCGTCCTATAAAGGCAAGCATACCATATGCCTTCTTCACCACCTTCTCCACCTGTGTTGCCACCTTCAAGGATTTTTGACTTGCACACCTGGGTCCCTCTGTGTTTCTATACTCCTGATGACTTTGCCATTTATTGTATAACTCCTCCCTACATTATTTCTTCCAAAATGCATCACTTCGCATTGATCCAGATTAAACTCCATCTGCCACCTCTCCGCCCAATTTTCCAGCCTATGTATATCCTGCTGTATTGCCCGACAATGCTCTTCGCTATCCGCAAGTCCAGCCATCTTCGTGTCATCCGCAAACTTACTGATTACACCAGTTACACCTTCTTCCAAATCATTTATATATATCACAAATAGCAGAGGTCCCAGTACAGAGCCCTGCGGAACACCACTGGTCACAGACCTCCAGTCGGAAAAAGACCTTCGATCACTACCCTCTGTCTCCTATGGCCAAGCCAGTTCTCCACCCATCTAGCCACTTCTCCTTGTATCCCATGAGCCTTAACCTTCTTAACCAACCTGCCATGTGGGACTTTGTCAAATGCCTTACTGAAATCCATATAGACGACATCCACGGCCCTTCCTTCATCAACCGTTTTTGTCACTTCCTCAAAAAACTCGACCAAATTTGTAAGGCACGACCTTCCTCTTACAAAACCATGCTGTTTGTCACTAATGAGATTGTTCCTTTCTAAATGCACATACATCCTGTCTCTAAGAATCCTCTCCAACAACTTCCCTACCACGGATGCCTCTAATTTCCTGGGTTATCCCTGCTACCCTTCTTAAACAACGGGACCACATTCGCTATCCTCCAATCCTCAGGGACCTCACCCGTGTCCAAAGAAGCGACAAAGATTTCCGTCAGAGGCCCAGCAATTTCATCTCTCGTCTCCCTGAGCAATCGAAGATAGATGCCACCAGGCCCTGGGGCTTTGTCAGTTTTAATGTTCCCTAAAAAATTTAACACTTCCTCTCTCGTAATGGAGATTTTCTCTAACGGGTCAACACCTCCCTCCGAGACCTTCCCGCTTAACACGCCCCTCTCCTTTGTGAATACCGATGCAAAGTATTCATTTAGGATCTCCCCTATTCCCTTGTGTTCTAAGCATAATTCCCCTCCTTTGTCCCTGAGAGGTCCGATTTTCTCCCTGACAACTCTTTTGTTCCTAACCTGTGCATAGAATGCTTTAGGATTCTCCTTAATCCTGCCTGCCAAGAACATCTCGTGACCTCTTTTTGCCCTTCTAACTCCCCGTTTGAGTTCTTTCCTACTCTCTCTGTATTCCTCCAGAGCTCCATCTGTTTTCTGTTGCCTGGACTTAACGTACGCCTCCCTTTTCATTTTAATCAGATCCTTAATTTCCCTGGTTATCCACGGCTCTCGAATCCTACCTTTCCTATCTTTCCTTTTTACAGGCACATGCTTATCCTGCAGCCTTATCAATAGTTCCTTAAAAGACTCCCACATGCCAGATGCGGACTTACCCTCGAACATCCTCTCCCAATCAACATCCACCAATTCCTGCCTAATCCGGCTATAGTTAGCCTTCCCCCAATTTAGCACCCTGCCCGTAGGACAGCACTCATCCTTGTCCATTACTATCCTAAAGTTAACAGAGTTGTGGTCACTATTTGCCACATGTTCCCATACCGAGACTTTGACGACCTGACCGGGCTCATTCCCAGAACGAGGTTCAGTGTAGCCCCCTCTCTAGTCGGGCTATCTACATACTGTTCCAAAGAACCTTCCAGTACGCATTTTACAAATTCCTCCCCGTCCGGACCCCCAGCTCTAAGCACTTTCCAGTCTGTGCCAGGGAAATTAAAGTCCCCCACTACAACAACCCTATTTTTTCTGCACCTATCTAGAATCTCCGGACATATCCTTTCCTCCACTTCCCGTGGGCGGTTGGGTGGTCTGTAGTACACCCCCAGCATAGTGACTACGCTCTTCCTGTTTCTGAGTTCCACCCACAGCGACTCAGTACATGACCCCTCTAAGTTGTCTACCCTCTGCACCGCGGTGATATGCTCCTTAACTAATATCGCTACTCCCCCACCTTTTTTAGCCCCTCCTCTGTCTCACCTAAAACACGTATACCCCGGAATATTCAGCTGCCAGTCCTGTCCTTCTTTCAACCAAGTTTCCGTCACCGCAACCACATCCAAATTCCGCGTAAGCATTAAGGCCCTAAGTTCGTCTGTTTTACCCGTTACGCTCATCGCATTGGAGCAGATGCACTCAAGACCTCCAGGCCCACTCAGGTCATCCTCCTCCAGAGTGCTCCTCTTCTTAGCTAGCCTTGCCCTGGCCCCCAGCTCAACCCCAGCCTCAGTATTTACTGACCTACTGTTTTGTTCCCCACCCCCTGCCACACTAGTATAAATCCTGCCGAAACACTCTAGCAAAACTCCCAGCCAGGATTTTTTCTCCCTTCCAGTTAAGGTGTAACCCATCCTTTCTGTACAGTTGCCATCCTGACTTGAAGATTTCCCAGTTATCTATGAATTTAAAACCCTCCCTCTTGCACCAGTCCTTTAGCCACGCGTTCAACTGTAGAATCTCCCTGTTCCGAGCCTCACTTGCACTCGACACCGGGAGCAGTCCAGAGATTGCTACCCTGGAGGCCTTACTTTTCAGCCTAGCACCTAACTCCCTGAATTTCTCTCATATGACCCCCCTGCTCTTCCTACCTACATCATTTTCACCAATGTCACTCCTCATAGCTAATGCCTTCCATACCATGCAGCATCCTGGTAAATATTTTCTGTATCCTCTCCAAAGCCTCCACATCCTTTTGGTAGTGTGGTGACCAGAATTGAACACTATATTCCAAGTGAGCCCTAACTAAGGTTCTATAAAGCTGCAACATGACTTGCCAATTTCTAAACTCAATGCCCCAGCCAATGAAGGCAAGCATACCGTATGCCTTCTTGACTACCTTCTTCATCTACGTTGCCACTTTCAATGACTTGTGTACCTGTACACCCAGATACCTCTGCCGATCAATACTCTAATGGTTTCTGCCATTTACAGTATATTTCTCTCTGTATTAGACCTTCCAAAATGCATTTCCTCACATTTGTCCGGATTAATCTCCATCCGTCATCTCTCCGCCCAAGTCTCCAACCGATCTACATCCTGCTGTAACCTCCGATGGTGCTCATCGCTATCCGCAAATCCACCAAACTTTGTGTTCTCTGCAAACTTCCTAATCACTCCAGTTACAATTTACTATTCAAACAAGTTACATTTCCCTCCAAATCATTTATATATCTTACAAACAGCAAAATCCCAGCACTGATCCCTGAGGAACGCCACTTGTCACAGTCCTCCATTCAGAAACGCACCCTTCCACTTCTACCCTCTGTCTTCTATGACAGAGCCAGTTCTGTATCCACCTTGCCAGCTCACTTGTTATCCCATGCGACTTCACCTTCTGCACCAGTTTGCCATGAGCGACCATGTCAATGGCCTTACTGACGTCAATGTACACACTATCTGCTGCCCTACTCTTATCAATCATCTTCGTCACTTCCTCCAAAAACTCGATAAAGTTAGTGAGACACGACCTCCCCTTCACAAAACCATGTTGCCTCTCGCCAATACGTCCACTTATTTCCAAGTGGGATTAAATCCTGTCTCGAGGAATCCGCTCCAATAATTTCCCTACACTGACGTAAGGCTCACCGCCCTGTAATTACCTGAATTTTTGTTGCTACCCTTCTTTACAAAGGAACAGCATTGGTTATTCGCCAATCTTCTGGGACCTCCCCTGCAGCCAATGGGGTTGCAAAGATTTATTTCAAGGCCCCAGCAATTTCCTCCCTTGCCTCTGTCAGTATTCTTGAGTATATCCCATCAGGCCCTGGGGACATGTCGACCTTAATGTTTCTCAACAACCACAACACCTCCTCCTTTTTGATCGCAACATGACTCAGACTATATACACAGACTCACAGGCTTTCCCAGACTCATCATCCACCAAGTCCTTCTCTTTAGTGAATACTGACGCAAAATACTCATTTAATACCTCACTTATTTCCTCTGGCTCCACGCACAGATTCCCTCTCTTGTCCTTGGGTGGGCCAACCCTCTCCCTGACTACGCTCTTGCTCTTTATATATGTATAAACATCCTTGGGATTTTCCTTAATCGTGCTGGCCAATGCTAATTTCGTGACTTTTCCTTAATCGTGCTGGCCATTGGTTTTTGGTGAAGAAATGTCTCCTCATCTCCGTCCAAAATGATCCATCCCGAATCCTCAGTCTGTGACTCCTGGTTCTGGATTCCCCCACCATCGGAAATTCCTCCCTGCATCAACCCTGTCTAGTCCTGTTAGAATTTATAAATCTCTATGACATCCCCCCTCATTCGACTGAACTTCAGCGAAAACAATTCTAACCTAGTCAATCTCTCATCATGCATCAGTCCCACCATCCCCGAAATCAGCCTGGTGAACGTTCGCTGCACTCCCTCGAGGGCAAGAACGTCCTTCCTCAGAAAAGTAGACTAAAACTGCAACCAATACTCTCGGTGTGGCCTCACCAAGGCCCTGTATAATTGCAACAACACATCCCTCTCCTGTACTCAAAATCTCTTGCAATGAAGATCAACATACCATTTGCCTTCTTTACCACCTGCTGCACCTGCATGCTTACCTTCAGTGACTGGTGCACAAGGACGCCCAGGTCCCGCTGCACACTCCACGATCCCAATTTTCAGCCAATCAGGTAGTGGTCTCCCTTCTTGTTTTTGTTTCCGAAATGAAAAACTTCACATTTATCCAAATCATAGTGCATCTGCCATTGGTTTGCCCACTCACCCAACGTGTCCAGATCATGTAGAAGGATCTATGCATCCTCGTCACAGTTCCCCATCCCACCGAACTTAGTATCGTCTGCAAACTTTCAAATTTTACATTTTGTTTCCTCATCCAAATCATTAGCATATATTTTGAATAACTGTGGTCCCAGCACCGAACCCTGTGGTACCCCACTGGTTACTGCTTGCAAATTTGAAAATACTCATGAATTCCTACTCTTTGTTTCTTCTCTGCCAACAAGTTTTTTATCCATCTCAATACACTTCCCGCAATTCCATATGCTTTAACCTTGCACAATAATCTCTTATGTGGGACTTTGTTAAACGCTTTCTGAAAGTCCAAATATGCCATATCAACTGGCTCCCCTTGTTATCTCCACTAGTTACATCTTCAAAGAATTCCAACAGATCATAGTTCCATGCTGACTCTGTCTGATCCTGCCACTGTGTTCTACGTGCTCCGCTATAAAGTCCTTGATAATGGATTCTATGATTTGCCCCACGATCGATGTTAAGCTTACTGGTCACTCATTCACTGTTTTCTCTCTACCTCCCTTTTTATATATTGGAGTAACATTAGCTACCCTCCAATCTGCAGGGACTGTTCCAGAAACTATAGAATGCTGGAAGTTGATCACCAATGCACCTACTCTTTCTGGAGCCACTTCCTGAAGCACCCTTGGATGTATAATATCAGGCCCTGGGATTTATCCGCCTTCAATCCCACCAATTTTCCCAGCACCATTTCTTTACTGACATTGATCACCCTCAGTTCTTCCGTCTCACTGAATCTTGCATTCTCCAACATTTCTGGTGTCAGATTTGAGTCCTCTTTTGCGGAGGCAAAACCAAAATATGTATTGAATTGCTCAGCCGTTTCTTTGCCCCGTGATATACATTCCCCCGTTTCCCTCTGTACCTTTGCCTTCACCAACCTCATTCTTTTCACGTATCTATATGAACTGTTAGTGTCAGTCTTTATGTTCCCTGCAAGCTTACTTCCGTGCTTTATTTTCCCCTTCTTAATCAATCCCTTGATCTTTCTTTGCTGAATTCTAACCTGTTCTCAATCCTATTATTTTTCTTCGCCAATATGTATGCTTCTTCGTTGGACCAGATACTATCTCTAGTTCCCTTTGTAAACCATGGATTGGCCCTCTTATCCATTTTGCTTTTCTGCCAGACTGTAATAAACAGCTGCTGCAGTTCCCCCATGTGTTCCTTGAATGTTTGCCATTGCCTATCCACTTTCATCCGTTTAAGCAACTCTCCCCAATCTATCAAGGCCAACTCACGCCTCATATCTTCACAGTTTCCTTTGTGAAGGTTCGGCACTCTCGTCAGCGAATCAACTACTTCAGTCTCCACCTTGACAATAAATTCTATAATGCTATGGTCGCACATCCCCAAGGGGTCTCGCACAGCAAGATTCCCTTCTCATTACACAGTATCCTGTCTAAGATGGCCTGCTCTCAAGTTGGTTCCTCAACATATTGGTCAAGAAAACCATTTGTGTACTCCAGGAATGCGTCCTCTTCGGAATTGTAGCTAATTTGATTTGCCCAATCCAAATGTAGATTAAAATCACCCATGATCACCGATATTCCCTCATCATTCATCTCTAATTTCCTGCTTAATGCCATTCCCAACATCGCCACTGCAGTTTGGGGTCTATATATGACACCCAATAATGCTTTTTGCCCTTTGGTATTTCTCACTTCTAACAATACAGGCTCCACATTGTCAGCTAATATCCTCCCTCACTATTGTGTTAACTTCCTCTTTCGAGCAGTGCCACTCCACCACCGTTTCCTTTCTGCCTGTCCTTCCTAAATATTGAATACAGTGGGACATTCAATTCCCACCACTGGTCACCCTGCAGCCACGTCTCTGTAATTCCAATCATATCGTGCTGTTTTTCATCTTTCTGCATATTTAGTTGATCCACCGTATTGTAAATGTTCCCCGTATTAAGGCACAGAGCCTTTAAGTTTGTATTTTTTAACACCGTTAGTCTCGGCTCCAATATTTTTCTCAATATCCCAGTTTCAATTTTGCCCTTTGTTTATCTGGCTATCACTTTTCGTATTCCCTTTTCTACCTTTTGTTTTTGTTCTTGCCCCCTCCTCTGACTGCTTCTATAGATTCCCACCGCCCAGGCATTTAAGTGTAAACCCTCCTCAACCATTCTCGAAAACAGTTCCCCGAGGACATCAGTCCCAATTCTGCCCAGGTGTAACCCATCCAATTTGTAAAGGTCCCACCTCTCCCAGAACCGGTCCCAATGCCCCAGGAATCTGAAAACCTCCACTTGACAGCATATTTTCAGCCATGTATTCATCCGATATATCCCGTCATTACGATTCTGACTAGCATGTGGCACCGGTAGTAATCCTGAGAGCACTACTGTTGAGGTCCAATTTCTTAACTTTCTTCCTATCTCCCTGTATTCTGCCTTTAGGACCTCATACCTTTTTTAGCCAATGCCGTTTGTACGATATGTACCACGACCACTGGCTGTTCATCCCCCCACCCACCCCCACCCCCCAGAATATCCTGCACCTGCTTCGAGACATCCTTGACCCTGGCACCAGGCAGGCAACACACCATCCTGGAGTCTCGTTTGCGGCCACTGGAACGCCCTTACAATTGAGTGCCCTATAATTTTTGCACTGACAGGCTTTTTACCCCTACCATCTGCAGAAGAACCAATCGTGGTCCAACGAGTTTGGCTGCTGCTGCTTTCCCCTGAGAGGTCATTCCCCTCAACACTATCCAAAACGGTATAACTGTCTGCAGGGGAGTGGCCGCAGGAGATTCGTGCAATACCTGCCTATCTCTCTTGTACTGTTGGACACCCATTCCTTCCTGCCTGCGGAGTCTGAACCTGCAGTGTGACCACCTCTCTATTTGTGCGATCCACGATACTCTGCATTGCGGATGCTCCACAGTGTCTCCAGCCGCCGCTCCAGCTCTGAAACTCGAGCTTCCAGGAATTGTAGCTGGAGTCACGTCCTGCACACGTGCTGACCAAGCGGACTGGAACTGCCCCCAGCCTGCCACAGGGAGCAAGAGGAGCAAACCACAGCTGGGAGCACTCCTGCCATGTCTCACCATTTAAATTAAAAATTTGAATGATGTTGTGTTTCAGATTATATCCAATTCTCTCGGACTCTTCCTTATTGATACTTGTTACGACTGAAAATAATCTTAAGAAACTAACAAAATTACAGGGAGACACTATTTTAGTGTAAAACAGCAACACTACAATGTCAAAAAAAAGAAAAATTTCTTACCGTTCACAGTCAACCACTTACCTGCTGGCTGTGACCATAGAACCATAGAAAATTACAGCTCAGAAACAGGCCTTTTGGCCCTTCTTTTCAGTGCCGAACCATTTTATGCCTAGTCCCACTGACCTGCACTTGGACCATATCCCTCCACACCCCTCTCATTCATGAACCCGTCCAAGTTTTCCGGCAGCTCATTCCACACTCCCACCACTCTCTGCGTGAAGAAGCCCCCCCTAATATTCCCTTTAAACTTTTCTCCTTTCACCCTTAACCCATGCCCTCTGGTTTTTTTCTCCCCTCGCCTCAGCGGAAAAAGCCTGCTTGCATTCAGTCTATCTATACCCATCAAAATCTTATACACCTCTATCAAATCTCCCCTCAATCTTCTACGCTCCAGGGAATAAAGTCCCAACCTATTCAATCTCTCTCTGTAACTCAGCTTCTCAAGTCCCGGCGGCATCCTTGTGAACCTTCTCTGCACTCTTTCAATCTTATTTACATCCTTCCTGTAACTAGGTGACCAAAACTGTACACAATACTCCAAACTCGGCCTCAGCAATGCCTTATATAACCTTACCATAACACTCCAACTTTTATACTCGATACTCCGATTTATAAAGGCCAATGTACCAAAGGCACTCTTTACGACCCTATCCACCTGTGACGTCACTTTTAGGGAACTCTGAACCTGTATTCCCAGATCCCTCTGTTCAACTGCACTCTTCAGAGTCCTACCATTTACCCTGTACGTTCTTCTTTGGTTTGTCCTTCCAAAGTGCAATATCTCACACTTGTCTGCGTTAAATTCCATTTGCCATTTTTCAGCCCATTTTTCTAGTTGGTCCAAATCCCTCTGCAAGCTTTGAAAACCTTCCTCACTGTCCACTACACCTCCAAGTTTTGTATCATCAGCAAACTTGCTGATCCAATTTACCACATTATCATCCAGATCATTGATATAGATGACAAACAACAATGGACCCAACACCGATCCCTGCGGCACACCACTAGTCACAGGCCTCCACCCAGAGAAGCAATCCTCCACAACCACTGTCTGGCTTCTTCCATTGAGCCAGTGTCTTATCCAATTTACTACCTCCCCATGTATACCCAGCGACTGAACCTTCCTAACTAAACTCCCGTGAGGGACCTTGTCAAAGGCCTTGCTGAAATCCAGGTAGACAACATCCATCGCCTTCCCTTCATCCACTTTCCTGGTAACCTCCTCGAAAAACTCTAATAGATTGGTCAAACATGACCTACCACGCACAACGCCATGTTGACTCTCCCTAATAAGTCCCTGTCTATCCAAATATTTGTAGATCCTATCCCTTATCACACCTTCCAATAACTTGCCCACCACCGACGTCAAACTTACTGGCCAATAATTTCCCGGATTTCTTTTGGAACCTTTTTTAAACAACGGAACAACATGAGCCACCCTCCAATCATCCGGCACCTCCCCCGTGAATACTGACATTTTAAATATGTCTGCCAGGGCACCTGCAAGTTCAACACTAGCTTCCCTCAAGGTCCGTGGGATTACCCTGTCCGGTCCTGGGGATTTATCCACTCTGATTTGCCTCGATACAGTACGGTTCGATGCCTTTCGACCCCTCATTTGCCCTCGAGTATCCCTCGCAGGTCTGCCTTTTCACTCCTGCCGAAGATGAGCACATAGAGTCATACAATCAAATAGGTTTACAGCAGGAAACAGGCCCTTCGGCTCAACTTGTCTATGCCGCCTCTTTTTTTAACCGCTAAGCTAGTCCCGATTGCCCACGTTTGGCCCATATCCCTCTGTACCCATCTTACCCAGAGAACTGTCTGAACGCTTCTTGAAAGGTAAACTTGGACCTGCCTCTATTACTACCTCTAGCAGCTTGTTTCAGACACTCGCCATCCGTTGTGTGAAAGAAAATGCCCCTCTGGATCCTCTTGGATCTTTCCCCGTTCACCTTAAATCTATGCCCTCTAGTTTTAGACTCCCCTACCTTTGGGAATATATATTGACTATCTCGCAGATATATGCCCCTCATTATTTTATAGACTTGTACAAGTTCACCCCTGAGCCTCCTGCGCTCCAGAGAAAGAAGTCTCAGCCTGTCCAGCCTCTTCTTATAACTCAAACCATCAAGTCCCGGTAACATCCAAGTAAATCTTTTCTGCATTCTTTCGAGTTGGACTGTAGACAATGGAAGCAGCACCTCAGGAATGGGCCATCATCATCTCAGAGATAATTTGGCCACAGTCAATGTACATTCCAAGCAAAGGCAGAGAGAACAATTAGAGAGCTCATTGAATATCGAAAATGACAGCGATTAAATTTAATAAGAAAAAGAAAGGATCCAGGAAGTTAACACGACTAAGGAGCAGACTCACTATACAAAGACAAGAGAACTTATAAACAAATCAAATAAGAGAAGCAACGAGGGAGGAGGGTAACATGTTGGCTTCTTGCTATGAGAGAATTTCACAGATTGAATTACAAGTAGTAAGAGGAAGAATGGGGCTCATGGTGGGGGATGATTTATGCTTGGCGATATAGGTCATATGTATCATCAAATGAAGTGTTAACATTCACTTATAGTAGCGGAGACTGTAATTCTCAAGTAACCAATACTAAACAAATAATCCACTTACAGGACCCCTGCATCCTCCGTTTGAAGTCTTATATGTTAATCCCCCCTCCCCCCGTCCCACCCTCACCCACCTCACTCTCAGTTCAAGAAGGCGAATCACCTTCTCACGGGCAACTGAAATTTCACAATACGCGCTGGTCTTATCAAGGGCCCGCCTACGCCATAATATGTTAACAATAGTTGCTGTGCCATTTCCATCCTCTGTTCCCTTCCCTTTCTGCAGTTAATTTACGGGGAAAGTGTGTCTCTCCAGCTACATCACTCGCTACCTGATGCCATGGCAGCCGGGGATCAGTGATTGTCATTATCACTGAGATCATACAGAGGCGCTTCAATTTCTCTTATTACCCAGGGTATTTCCTGGACTTGACCTCTGTGTGCAGTGCTGTCGATTGCCTTCTCTGTGCAGCCATAGACTGTTCTGTCTGGTTCACCATCATGTTCAGTTTTGATCGCTTTGTCGCCATTGATTCCCAGAAGCTGAAAGCTAAATATTGTACCAATAAAACTGTGGCTGTTATGATTGCAACAACAACCATTCTGCTCTGTCGAAAAAGATCCCCAGGGACTTTAGATATGAACCGAGTAAAATAGTCAACAATGTATCGTGGCTCTTTTCCATTAAGATAATCTACTATACTCACCCTAGATTGCAGGGGTTCACAAAGTTTTCAACAACATTAACGCCAAAGATTCCAATCGCTGTAATTCTGATCCTTAACGTTCTGATTTTCCGACCCATTTTAATGGCCAGCCGAGCTCGCAAGTTGTTGAAGGGTCATAGTATTGGAGACAAACACTGTGACCCAGAGATGGAGAGTAGAAAGATGCCTATTATTTTACTCTTCGCCAGAGACAGCAACTTCTTCATTTTGTGGTCATTCTATCTTTTGTATACGCTTGATGTGCCAGAACACATTTTCCATGCTAACAACTATGATATCTTTGAGGCAGTCGCCTATATGCTTCGGAATTTAAGCTGTTGCACAAATACCTTTATTTATATGGCGACTCAGCCCAACTTCAGAGCAGAGTTAAAGAAAATGTTGATATATCCGTTTGTATCGATTGCTCAGTACATTGATTAAAACAACAGTTTAAAGTAACCCAACTTTCCAGTGCATAAGGAACAAGGATAAGGTGGCCCAGTGAAAAGCAACATGACAAATATCCAGGTAATGAGGAGCAAGATGTGACCACGGGAGGAAGTGAAAAGAAATTGTTTGCAGGACTGAACTGCCTCAGGAAGACGTGAACGGCTCAGGCAAAAAGCGGGAGAACTAGAGCTATACTGGTCAGAGTAGGTCAAAAAGGGCGAGGAGAAGGCAGCGAAGGACAAAACGTGAACGTGACATAACCCAGCATAAAGAGATCAGAAAGAAAGTCTCCTGAATGTATTGATTTAAACGGTTCCTATACTTGACCAGAGCAGAAATTCAGGTTCTCGGTGGAACCTGAGAGAGGGGGCGAGGGGATTTTTTTTAGCTCTCAGCATGCTGTTGCTTTTGGGATCTTACTGTGTGTCGACGACAATTGTGCGGATTCCAACATGATAGTAATGTTGCAGAAACAGATTGAAGGATACAGGAAAAGTGAGTTAGAGGGACAGAGATAGAAACGGCTGCAGATTGTGGGTTAGAGTCAGAGAGAGAAACAAAGAAGCTGTGAGTAATGTATTTGGGGTCTCAATGGGGAACGGAGTCTCCATTAAATTCAGAGGACCCCGGGCTGTGGATATCGCTGTCTCAGCCTCTCTCCACCTCGCTTTTTGCCTCTGTACAAACATTGACCAGATTTAAAAACCAGTCCACACTGCCGACTGTAAATTGTGGGATCTTGCTGTGCAGCAGGCATGTTGATTTAAAAAGTCATCACGCTTTTCATGAGGGACGTTTACCCTTTCAGGGACTGAAGGGACTTATCCAGACTTGGGAAAATGCCCACAGACACAGAGGTAGGGGTGTGTGTGTGTGTATGTGTGTGTGTACGCATGTTTGTGTGTCTCTCTCAGTGTCAGAATGTGTATCTGTATATGCGTACCTGCGTGTTCATGTATGTGTGTGTCAGTGTGTGTGGCCGTGTGTGTCACCCAGCGTGCGTGTCTATGTTTGTATCTCTACGTGTGTTTGACTATTCACATGTGTTCACGTGAGTTTGGATGTATGTGCCTGCGTATGTGTTCATGTGTGCATGTGCATGTGGCTGTCACCGTATGTGCGTGTTTGTGTTTGCATGTGCCTGTATTAACGCGATTGTCTATGTGTGTGTGAGTGTGTGTGTCCCAATTTGTGTGTGTCTATCTGTCTATATGTGTGCCCCAGTGTGTGTGCGTGTGCGTGCATGTGCCTGTGTGTGACCCAGTGTGTGTGTGCGTTTTTCTGTGGTACACATGTGTTTGTGTGAGTGCGAGTGGGCGTGCATGCGTGTGCCTCTGTGTGCCCAATTGTACATGCGTGCATGTCTGTCGATGTGGCTGTGTGTGTTGATGTGTACTTGTGTGTGTTTTTGTGTATGTGTCGGTCTGTGTCTGTGTGAATGTGTCTGGGTGTGTGTGTATGTGAACGAGTGTGTTTGCATGTGCGTTTGTGTATGTGTCTCTGTCTGTGCTTGCGCGTATCTGTGTGTGTGTATCAGTGCCTGTGTGTGTGTGTGTCTGCATATGTTTGTGTATGCCTGCGTGTGCTTGTGTATCTGTGTTTGTGCGTGCAGCTTGTTTCTGTGTGTTTGGCTCAATATCAGTGTGTGTGTTTCAGTATGCTCTGTGTGTTGAGGTGTATATGTGGGTGTGTGTATATGTTCATGTGTGCTTGTCTCAGTGTCGGTGTGTGTATTTCTGCCTGCATGTGTGTGTGTGTGTGTGTGTGTGTATGTGTGTGTGTCCCTGTATGCGTATGCCCACCTGCATGTGCCTGTGTGTGTTTCCCAGTATCCATGTGTGTGCCTCAGTGTGTGTGTCCATGTGTCGCAGTGTGTGTGATTGCCTGTGTGCATGTATCTTTGTGTGTGTGCGTGTGTGTGTGATTGTCGAAATGTGTGTTTGTGTGTATGGTCGTGTTCGTGTGTGTGCTCGCTCCAGTGTCTATATGTCAGTGTGTGTTTATGTGTGTACACCTGTGTGCGCCCCGTGTGTGTATTTGTGTGTGTGTGCGTGTGTTCCATGTGTGTGTGTGTGTGTGTATATATAGGTGTTTGTGTGTGTGTGTGCTCGCAGTGTGTGTGTGTGTGTGTGTGTGTTTGATAATGTGTATTTGTCTGTCTCAGTGCGTTTGTGTGTGCATGTGTCTGCACACGTGGGTGTGACGAGAGGCAGAGTGAGGAGACACAGTGAGGGGCGACTGTGAGGCGACGGATAGTGCGGGAATAGAGTGAAGAGGGAAAGAGTGAGCGGAGACAGTGTTTGTGTGTGTTTATGTTTGCTTGTATGTGTTTGTGTGTGTGTGTGTGTGGGGACCTATGTGTATTTCGGTCTATGTATGTGTCTGTCTGTGTCAATGTGTGTTTCTGTGTGTACACCTGTGTGTGCCCAGTGTGTTTGTGTGTGTGTGTGTGTGTGTGTGTGCGCATGTGTGTGTGTGTATGTGTGTATGTGCGTTTGTCTGTCTCAGTGCGTTTGTGTGTGCATGTGTCTGCACACGTGGGTGTGATGGGAGACAGAGTAAGGGCGGACAGTGAGGGGCGACTGTGAGGCGACGGATAGTGCGGGAATAGAGTGAAGAGGGAAAGAGTGAGCGGAGAGAGAGTGAGACGGAGAGAGTGTGGCGGGATAGAGCTAGGGGGAATCCATCGAGGGGAAGTGGGGTGAGGGGGAAAGAGTCTGACCGGGAGAGAGCTGGGGCAGAGTGTGCGGGGAGAGAGAAAAAGGGGGAGAGAGTGAGGGGGAGAATGAGGAGCGAGAGAAGGTGGTTAGGGTGTGAAGGGAGAGAGTGTGAGGGGGAAGGAGCAAAGGGTTGAGGGAGTGAGAAACTGTGTAAGGGACGAACAGATGGGGAGAAGGAAAGATTGATGAGTTGAAAGGGGAGTTAACAGACAACAGTTGGGGACAATATAATTTCATGAAATTAAATCATAATTTGAATTGAATGTGAATTAATGATTTCGAACGTTCTAACTGAAGGAATTCACATCTGAGGATTCCAGTTCAAATCCCAGTGACCCTCCCATTGCGATGTTTCTGAAGCTTCTGTCTTTTGAAAGTGGAAACTTTATATGTCACAATGAGAAAATAAAATTTAATCCAGATTTCTAATGTAAGCATATCCTTACTGAAATGAGGAGACCAAAACTGTACAAATTGCTCCAGGTGTGGTCTGGCCAAGGTTCTGTAAATTGCAGCAAGACATCTTTACTGCTGTACACAAATCCCCTTGTGTGAAGGCCAACGGACCATTACCCTTGATAAATTCTTGCTGTCCCTGCTTGCTAGCTTTTAGAGTCCCATGAACAAGGACACCCTACACTCTCTGGACATCAACACTTTCCAATCTTACACCACTGAATAATTACTTTGCTTTCCTGCATTTACCGAAGTGGAAAACTTCACAATTACCCACATTATATTCCATCTGCCGTATCCTTGACTATTGACAGTTGTCCAAATCCCCCTGAACAACCCTCACAAATGTGTGAATGTGTGTGTATGTGTGTGTGCGTTTGTGTGCGTGTTTGCGCGTGTGTGTGTGTGCGTGTGTGTGTGTGGCTTCAAGGTGATTTAAACAAGTTGTGTGCGTGGCCAAATACACAATGGAAAGGCAATGTAATATAGATAAAAATAGTATAATGTAGATAAATGTGAATTTATCCATTCAGGACGGATGAAACAGAACACTAAAGTGTTATTCAAATGGTGACAGAATACATTTTAGAAAATTCAGTACTCAAATTCACAACAGCAAAGTGTTGGATTGGACATGTTCAATTATTACCCCAGGATTAAAGTTTCAAACATACACATTCACTTTCTGAAAAAGGAGAGTGACTCACAACTTCGATGTTGTTGGTCTTTGGCATCTGACGCTCTGTATATTACACTATCTTTGCCTCACTTCATGCGTATGGAGACTTGGAAATGCGAGAAATTGGTATTTGATTTCATTCTCTGTGAAAAATTCACAGCTTCCACAATAACCAATCCCTGAATCTCCCATTCAAAGATGCCTAAATCTGTTTGAGAATAGCCTCCAATTCCACGATCCAAGTGTTTCAGCTTTGCACATTTACCAAATCAATTGTGAACACTTTTTTCAGGACGTGAAAAACAGTTTCAACTGGCAGATCCTAGGCAGCAAAATGTATCTCTAAAATGAAGAAATGACATGAAATCCCAGGCCTCTCTGTTCCTGCATCGATTTTAACATTGTCCCGTTTAGTTTAAACTGTCTTTCCTCTGTGAAAATTAAATTTCTCAGCCTCGGGTTTAAGCATTAATTATTGACTGAGCATCAATTTCCATTTTGCAGAAGCTTTTTCCAAAACAAAACCACACCTGGTGTGGCAAAATGTTCCTGAATTCCACCCATAAAAGCCTAAAATACTAAACATTGAGAGCCAATGTCCCAAAGACCCGCACACCCCATACAGCAGAAAGAAAGTTGCACTTCATCAGCTCTTTTCATTTTCCTTAGAAGAGGTCCCTCCCTGCACACAAACATCTGAATTAGGGGGGAGTCGGCCCCTCAGTCCCTTGCACCAGTGATAGTGATGGGCAGAAAAATTGAAGGGGAGAAAGAAAGATGGGGAGAGTGAGTGAGGGGGAGAGAGAATTAATGGGGAGAATGAGTGTGGAGAGCGCTCGAAACAGATCCCACTATCCTCCCCTTTCCCAATAATCCTCTATCAATCCCAAAACTGATCCCACTGCCCCACGTTCTCCACATAGACCTGTATCAATCCCCAAACGAATCCCATTGCCTGTTCTCCTCCAACCACCTGGAGAGAATATCAGAGAGGAAGAGAGACAGGCTTGAAATGGAGGGAGAATAAGAGAAAGGGGGAGGATAGCAATGATTTGAGAGTTGAAGAGAGAGAGAGAGAGGAAGCGATTGCGATGGCGAGTGCTGGGTACTGTTGCTGCAAATCTGAGGGCAATGGCCTTGAAGGTACCATGCAGAGCATAAGGAATAGAGTCATAGAGATATGGAGCAAGGAAACAGGTCCTGCGGCCCAAGTCGTCCATGCTGACCAAGTTTGCTAAATGGAACAACTCCCATTTGCCTGCATGTAGCTGATATACCTCTAAATTTCTCCCATTCATCTACCTATACAAATTTATTTTAAATGTTGTGATTGTACCCACCTCTACCACCTTCCCTTTTAACTCATACGATACACGCACCTCTGTCTGAAAACGTTTCCCCTCAGGCCCCTTTTAAATACTTCCTCTTAATTTAATTCTACGCCTTTTGGTTCTGGTTTGCCCCACCCTTGGGGGAAAATGCATTGGCTGCTCAGCTTATCCATGCCCCTCATGACTTTATAAAGCTCTATAATGTCATCCTTTATCATTATACGCTCCAGTGTAAAAGTTCCCAGCCTATCCAGCCTCTCCTTAGAATCAAATCCTTCCAGGCCCGGTAACATTCTTGTAAATCTTGTCTACATCTTCAAGTTTACTACCATCTTTTCTACAGCAGGGAGACCAGAATTTTACGCAGTACGCCAATTGTGGCCTTCCCAATGTCTTGTAGAGTGGTAGCAAAAAATTATAGGAAACGTATTAGGCTATTCTGCCCTTCAATTCTGCTGCTACCCTCGATAATGCCATGGTTGGTCTGATGTGCTTCTCTTCCCTTAACCCTGTAAATATTTTCCCTTCAGATTCCCATTCAAATTTCTCTTGAAGTTCCTGATTGAACGTGCTTCTACCACAATCTCGGGATGTGCATTCTAGATTCTAGCCACTCACAATATTAAAATAAAAATCCTCATGTTCGTTTTGTCGTTATGTACCTTAACTCAGCATCCTCCCCTTTTCAACAGATCCGCCAATGTGCTGATTATCTCAAACGCAATTCTCTCAGTCCCGGACATTGCCGCAGGAGTTCCTCAGAGTTATTGTCCTCGGCCCAGCCAACTTCAGATTCTTCATCAATGACCTTCCCTTCATCATAAGGTCAGAAGTGGGTTGTTCACTCATGATTGCACCACATTCAATACCATTCACGGCTCCTCAGATACGGGAATAGAAAATGTGAATATACGAAGCAGGTCTGCCAGCATCTGTGGGGAGAGAAACAGAGTATTAGCACATACCTGCCAGAGCGGGACTGCTGAGACGGTTCACCAGTCTGATTCATGGGATGGCAAAATTGTCGTATGAGGACAGATTTGTTCGACTGGCCCTGTATTCACTGGATTTTTTCAGAATGAGAGCGGATCTAATTTAAAGGTGTAAAATTCCGATACGGCTGGACAGACTACTGCAGGAATTACTGGCTGCATGGAGCCTGGAACAAAGGGGTCCCAGTCTCAGAATACGGGGAAGGCCATTTAGGTCTGAGATCAGTGGAAATATCTTCACTCAGGATGGTGAAACTGGAAACATGTACCACTGAAAGCTGTGAAGGCCAAGTCATTGAATGTATTTGATAGTCACTAGATCTTCTCAATGATTACAATCTAGGTCTTGTGTGAGAAAACACTGTTCAAAATTGCAATCTTATGCATCTATGAGTAAACACAGCACTAGATCTCTCTCAGTTATGACAGTCTGGGCATTGTATGAACATTTGCAATGGTGTTGCTTAGGAGGATGGTGCATCAAGTAAACGACAATGGAATTGGAGGAAGTCTGTGAGCATGGATTGAAATCGGCTGAAACAGAATGTAATCTATACAAATTTGCCGAAGAAAGGTGCAAGGTGCAAGGCTATGTTCTGATGAGGATATTGTGATTCTGAAAAGGGCGATAGATAGAGTAGGTGTCTGGGCGAAAACCTGGCAAATGGAGTTTAATGTGGGCAAGTGTGAGGAGATGCTCTTCATTAAGAGGAATAAAAGGGCAGATTATTATCTAAATGGAGAGAGAGACTAAATGGACCGGGCCCTAGGTGTTCTAGTGCAGGAATCACAAAAAGCTAGCAGGCAGGTCTAACACGCTGTTAATGAGGGAAAAAACATTTTGTTGCAAAAGCGTTAACACATTGGGAGGTTTTGTAGTCCAGCAGAGATTCCCCAGATAATTCCTTGGATCAGAGAGTTGTCCTGCCAAGAGAGACTAAATTGTGTATTCCTCGGAATTTGAGGCGTTTTGATAGGGTAGCTGGTAAGATGTTTTCACCAATGAGAGAGTCTCGAACAAGGGGACATAGCTACAAGATAAAGAGCAGGTCAATTAAAATGGGCTGTGTAGAAATTTCTTCACGCAGAGGATGGTGTATCTCTGGATTTCTCTGCTCCATGGGGTAGTGGAGGCTGGGTCATTAGAAATAATGAAAGTGGAAGTGGAAATATATTTGATAGATTGGGGAATAGAGAGTGATGGGGAAATGACAACGGAAAGGAGTTGAAGTCAACATAGATCAATCATTATCTTACTGAATGGAGCGCCCGGCTTGAAGTGTCTGGTGACCTCTCCTGCTTCCATTTCTTGAGTGTTCCAGTGTAAACACATCACTGGACGATCTCGTTTATTACAATTATGTATGAGTAATCCTCACACTAGTCCCTCTCAATTTCAATTAATATGGACCATATTTTAATAATACGATTCAAAGCCCTGGCTCAATTTATTGCACCACAGTTTGATTAACTGTAAATGCTGCTTGACACTCTGTCTGAATTATTACTGCATTGGTGATTGCCATTGTGAATATTACCTTCGTCGCAATGTAATATTTTACTGCTGACCATTTCTCTATTAGGTCCTTTCCCAGCAATCACAGCTTGTAGTCAGGAAGACAAATGGCATTTTTGCCTTCATTGCAGGAGGAACTTAGTTCAGGAACAATGACGCCCTACTGCTACTGTATAGTGCATTGGTGAGGCCACACCTGGAGAAATGAGTGCTGTTTGGTCCTAATATTTAAGAAATGATATAGTTACCATAGAGGGAATGCAACCAGACGTTCTCCAGACTGATTCATGGGATGGCAGGCTTGTCATATGCGCAAAGATAGAGTCGGTTGTATCTGTCTTCATTGAAATTTAGAAGAATGAGAGGGGAGCTAAGTGAAACATAACATTCCGACAAAGATGGACAGACTGGCTGTAAAGTCTAGAGCAGGGGATCACCTCTCGTTCTTCTAAATTACATCGAACAAAGACGCGGTTTGTTTAATCCTCCCTCGAAGACAATCCCTCCATCCCAGGTGTTAATCTGGTGTACCCAATTTGAACTTCCTGTCTGACAAGCACAGCATTCCTTAGGTAAGCAAACCATAACTGCACCTAACACTTCAGGTGTCCTCTCGCCATTAATTCAGCCATTAATTCCAAATCACATAGAGGTGTCTTTACCTCTTCCTCACAACCACAATTTCATTTACTTCCATATCACCTGAAAACTCGTAAATATTACATTTAAAGTTTCACATCATTGATACTGAATGTGAGTAGCTGGGATCCCGGGTCCTGATCCTCATGATAAACAACGGGGAGGCTTAAATTAAAGAACCAGTCACAGTCCGCTAACTTGTCAATCACCCATTTGTCGTAAGCTCGGTGTCGTTCGTTAAACTGTTCTCAATCTATGCCAGTAATTTTTACCGATTCCCACTCACTTTAATTCTATTCACTAACCTCTTGTGTTATCAAAATCTTTCTGAAAATCCCAATATATTTGGCCTTTGAAAATTTGGTAGATTGGTCAGGTCATTGGCTGGTGGAGTTCAGTGTACATTCACATAAAGTCTTAGAGCCATAGAGTCACACAACATAGAGACACCATGACCATCAAATGCCAATCTATGGTAATTGCATTTAGTAGCACTTGGTCAATAGCCGACTTTGCCGTGGGGATTCAAGTTATTGTGCAAATAATTCCTAAATGCTGCGAGAGTACATGCCCCGATCACCCTCTCAGGCTGCATGTTTCACAGCATGTTTTTGTTTCTCATAAACCCCCTAAACAACTTGCTTCTCTCCTTAAACTTATGTTCCCTAGTCTTAGACACTCCCGCCATGGGGAAAGTATACTAACGATCTACCTATCATTGCATCTCATAATTATGTGTACGTCTATCAGATCCACCTCAGCCTGCTGTGTTCCTTCGAAAACAAAACGAGCCTATTCAGTCTCCCCTCACAGCTGAAATCTTCTATTCCAGGCAAAATCCTGCTGAAACTCCCATACACCCTTTCCAGTGCAATCACGTCCTCATGATAGTGTGGCGATCAGAACTGCACTCAATAACTCATCTGTGGCCTAACCAATATTTATTTAAGCTGCACTAAGTCCTCCCTGTTTCACGTCTGAGGCGTTCAAGTCAGGTGACAACGAGCCAGATACGATCTAAGGAGATCCATCAAAGATTCCAAAAGGCAATACCGGACCAAGCTAGAATCGGAGGCTAGCCACACCTACCCCCGCCGACTATGGAAAGGTCTGCAAGACATAACAGGCTACAAGACGAATGCATATAAAATCGTCAGCTCCAACCCACCCCTCCCTGATGAGTTCAATGCATTCTATGCCCGTTTTGAGCAAGAGGTCAGCGAGAGCAGGCCATCCACACTGGAAATCCTGGATGAACCTCTATCGGGCGCCACCATTATAAATGTCAGAGCAGCTTTCTTGAAAGTCAACACATGGAACGCAACCCATGGAAAGCAACCCATGGGAAGCAACTGGTCTGGATCGGGTACCCGGACGTGCACTCCGATTCTGCACAGATCAGCTGGCGGATGTATTCACAGACATCTTCAACCTCTCTTTACTACAATCTGAGGTCCCTTTATACTTCAAAAAGACAACCATCATCCCGGTTCCTAAGAAAAACCAAGCAGCGTGCCTTAATGACTATCGGCCGGTGGCTCTGACATTCATCATTATGAAGTGCTTCGAAAGGTTAGCCATAGCATGATTCAATTCCAGCCTCTCGGACTACCTGGATCCACTGTTGCCTACCGCTGCAACGGGTCCACAGCAGAAGCAATTTATCTGGCCCTGCACTCAACCCTGGAACACCTGCATAACAAGGACACCTATGTCAGACTCCTATATAGTGACTGCAGCTCAGCCTTCAACACTATTATTCCCACGAAACTCATCTCCGTAGCCTGGGCCTTGGCACCTCCCTCTGGGACTGGATCCTGAACTTCCTAACTCACATACCACAATCAGTAAGCATAGGCAACAACACATCCTCCACGATCATCCTCAACACAGGTGCTCCACAAGGCTGTGTTCTCGGCCCCCTACTATACTCCTTATACACCAATGACTGTGTGGCGAAATTGCCCTCCAATTCGATATTCAAGTTTGCTGACGACACCACCGTCGGATCTCAAACAATGTCGAGACAGAGTACAGGAATAAGATAGAGAATCTGGTGAACTGGTGCGGCAACAATAATCTCTCCCTAAATGTCAGGAAACGAAGGAGATTGTCATCGACTTCAGCGAGCGTAAAGGAGAACATACCCCTGTCTACATGAATAGGGACGAAGTAGAAAGTGTCGAGAGCTTCAGGTTTTTAAATGTCCAGATCACCAACAACATGTCCTGGTCCCCCCATGCGGACACTATAGTTAT
The DNA here is from genome assembly GCF_964213995.1 of Mustelus asterias. Classification (NCBI taxonomy): domain Eukaryota; kingdom Metazoa; phylum Chordata; class Chondrichthyes; order Carcharhiniformes; family Triakidae; genus Mustelus; species Mustelus asterias. Next base: position 440,906 of record NW_027590230.1, read on the forward strand.
AAAAGCCCACCAACGTCTCCACTTTCTCAGAAGACTAAGGAAATATGGCACGTCAGCTACGACTCTTCCCAACTGTTACAGATGCAGCTTAGAAAGCTTCTTTCTGGTTGTATCACAACTTGGTATGGCTCCTGCTCTGCCCAAGACTGCCAGGAACTACAAAAGGTCGTGAACGTAGCCCAATCCATCACGCAAAACAGCGACCCATTCATTGACTCTCTCTACACTTCCCGTTGCGTCGGCAAGGCAGCCAGCATAATTACGGACCCCACACACCCCGGACATTCTCCCTTCCACCTTCTTCCTTCGGGAAAAAGATCCAAAAGTCTGAGGTCACGTCCCAACCGACTCAAGAACGGCTTCTTCCCTGCTGCTGTCAGAGTTTTGAATGAACTTACCTTGCATTAAGTTGATCTTTCTCTACATCCTAGCCATGACTGTAACATTACATTCTGCACTCTCTCGTTTCCTTGTCTATGAACGGTATCTTTTGTCTCTATAGCATGCAAGAAACAATACTTTACACTGTATGTTAATACATGTGACAATAATAAATCAAATCAAATCAAATCAAATATTCTACGTCACAGCTAATTAAGTCAAGTTTTCCATATGCCTTGTTCACCACGCTAACTACCTATTCTGCCACCTTCAGGGATGTATGGACTTGTGCACCAAGATCCCTTTGATCCTCAATACGCCATAGGCCCCAACCGTTAATTACACGTATCCTACCTTATTAGACTTCCCAAAATGCATCACCTCACGCATGTCAGGATTAAGTTATCTGCCAATGAAATTTCGTGGCCCATCCTTGTCCTCCGAATTTATTTCTTCAACATCCCCGATATTCTTTATACTGCTGAAGGGCCTGGAACCTTTTAGTGTGCTGTCACTATCAACTTTCCACATGTAGATTTACCTGCAAGTAGCTGCTTCCCGTGTACCTTTGCCAGATCCATTCTAATATTATCGAAATCGGCCTTCACCGAATTCAAACACTTGATTTCTGGATTCATATCCCTTTACATTGAAACTTACAGAGCTGTGGTCACTGTTCCCAAAATGCTCACACAGACACTTCGACACGTCCCCGGCTTCATTCCCGAGAATTAGGTCTTGCACTATCCCATCCCGAGTCGGACTATCTACGCACTGGTACAACAATCTCTGCTGGATGCACTTTAAAAATGCCACCATGTCTAATGACGTCACATTAAGGCAATGTCAGTCAATATTGGTGAAGTTTGAAATGCGCTATTCTCATCATCCTATTGCTCTCACATCTCTCTGTGCTTTGCATACATATTTGCATCTTAATCAAGACTCACAGGACAAAGTCCCACATGGCAGGTTGGTTAAGAAGGTTAAGGCTCATGGGATACAAGGAGAAGTGGCTAGATGGGTGGAGAACTGGCTTGGCCATAGGAGACAGAGGGTAGTGGTCGAAGGGTCTTTTTCCAGCTGGAGGTCTGTGATCAATGGTGTTCCGCAGGGCTCTGTACTGGGGCCTCTGCTATTTGTGATATATATAAATGATTTGGAAGAAGGTGTAACTGGTGTAATCAGCAAGTTTGTGGATGACACGAAGATGGCTGGACTTGCGGATAGCGAAGAGCATTGTCGGGCAATACAGCAGGATATACATAGACTGGAAAATTGGGCGGAGAGGTGGCAGATGGCGTTTAATCCGGATGAATGCGAAGTGATGCATTTTGGAAGAAATAATGTAGGGAGGAGTTATACAATAAATGGCAGAGTCATCAGGAGTATAGAAACACAGAGGGACCTAGGTGTGCAAGTCCACAAATCCTTGAAGGTGGCAACACAGGTGGAGAAGGTGGTGAAGAAGACATATGGTATGCTTGCCTTTATAGGACGGGGTATAGAGTATAAAAGCTGGAGTCTGATGATGCAGCTGTATAGAACGCTGCTTAGGCCACATTTGGAGTACTGCGTCCAGTTTTGGTCGCCGCACTACCAGAAGGACGTGGAGGTGTTAGAGAGTGTGCAGAGAAGGTTTACCAGGATGTTGCCTTGTATGGAGGGTCTTAGCTATGAGGAGAGAGTGGGTAAACTGGGGTTGTTCTCCCTGGAAAGACGGAGAATGAGGGGAGATCTAATAGAGGTGTACAAGATTATGAAGGGGGTAGATAGGGTGAACGGTGGGAAGCTTTTTCCCAGATCAGAAGTGACGTTCACGAGGGGTCACGGGCTCAAGGTGAGAGGGGCGAAGTATCACTCAGATATTACAGGGATGTTTTTTACACAGAGGTGGTGGGGGCCTGGAATGCGCTGCCAAGTATGCTGGTGGAGGCAGGCACGCTTGACATCGTTTAAGACTTACCAGGATAGTCACATGAGCAGCCTGGGAATGGAGGGATGCAAACGATTGGTCTAGTTGGACCAAGGAGCGGCACAGGCTTGGAGGGCCGAAGGGCCTGTTTCCAGTGCTGTACTGTTCTTTGTTCTTTGTTATTACAGCATAGACCACGCCCTTCAGCCCTCCAAGACTGCACTGACAATGCTGCCGATGTGAACTAAAAGCCCCTACCCTTCCAGGGACCATATCCCCTATTCCCATCCTATTCATGTATTGTGCCCCTTAAGTGTCACTATCGTATCTGCTTCTACTACCTCCACCGGCAGCGAGTTCCAGACACCCACCACCCTATGTGTAAAAGGTCACGCCTCCTACATCTCCTTTAAACCTTGATGCTCGCACCTTAAACCTATGCCACCTCGTAATTGCCTCTTCCACTCTGGGAAAAAGCTCGCCTAATTTCACTCAGTATTAACGTTGTCTGCCTTCTGGACAGACCTGGTTTTCCTTCTCGACCGAATTGCTCCTCGCTCCCAACTGTAGGTTCAATCCCTGTCCCACTTATTCCATGAAATTGAGTCGGTTCACTGATACCTGGGAAGTACGAAGGGCTAACCAACCAAAAACTTAAAGGCTTTCATTCTGTGTGAGTGCTTTAAACTCCAATTGTTGTTGTTTGCTGTCAAAATCCATATGTGTTCCTCAGCAAATTGCATTTCTACCTGAGATCTGCAAAGTAGGACACCTCCCGCAGACTGAGAGTGTCTGGATAAAATGTAGGATCAGTCGGTAGATGGGAGAACTACGAAGGCCAGGAAACTGTTTCGATACACTTTCCTCTCTGTGGGCAATGCGTTTTATGGAATGCTTTACTGCCATTTTCATTTCTGGAGACGGACTTCATGTGTAATATGTAGCATTTGAGGCATGGATCAATTGAAATGATGGACTTGTGCTTAATTTATAAGCTCAGCATTTATTTATCTGTATTAAACAGCTGCGTTCATCTCATTCTCCAGGTCAACGTTTATACTGAGTGAAATAAGGCGAGCTTTGTTTTCCATTCAGGTGCAATGTACAGTGAAAGGAAAGAAGGGACTATCTTCAAATCTGGTCTGTACGTCGCATCATGCCATTAACAAGTTACATACAAACACACTCATAAATGGCCATTCTCTTCATCATTTGTCACAATATTGTTTTATTCATTTGGCTGCATGTACACATGCAGTGACACAATATTTGCATTGCGTGGTTGTTCATAGACCTTTATAATACCACCGAAGATATTTTTGCCTTTCGTCTACCCGACATGAATGATAGAGTTGGTCTCAGATTCCATTATCTGACTACTTGCGTTTTCTTGACATCAATCGTACATAGATTAAGTTAGTTCTGCGTTGCAGATGAGAATTCTCATGAGGATAAGTTTGTTTGCGTCAAATAAGTTTTGCTGCATTTACGGGGAAGTAGTAACATCGGCCAGATATACTCTCTGAATATATCATACTGTTTTGTATTTTATGTTGTTGGAATGCTAATTGCAAGGGTAATTGTCCAACTGCTGTATCTTACTATTGAAACAGAATTACCATCAAAACAAGAGCAGAAATACCCCCACTGTTCCAGGTGTTTCCTGTTCGTTCAACAGAATAGCAAACCACACAGTCTGAGGCTTGGCAAACTGTGAGTTATTTTGTCATACTTTACAAGTCAAGAAAGTTATGGAAAGTTCAAAAAATATAAGTGGGCTTCAACGGGGAAGACATTACTTCGCTCCAGTTATGTTGCACGAGTGATTCAACATTTAATTACCGATGGCTAGTAAATGTGTTTGTGCGTTTGTTTTCTCTCCGATATTCAGACTGCTCACAATTCCTCAAGTATTTGGCAAATTGCCGGATGAAAATGCACGCACCACATCCTCTGCAAGGCAGAGCTGAGAATGTCTGTCGCTGCAAAATGTGCAAATAAATGAAAAAGGGCTGATATAAATATTGATATTGCCGGTTAGCTAATTAATGAAACATGGCACCGTGATGATAGTGGCTTGCATTTGACTAGCAGCATGTGCCGAAGACTGACATCGAGAAGACAAACTGCAGAAATGTACTCTGACCCACAATCTCGTCTCCCCAAAATTATGTGGCTGTTTTGTTGGCATTTGCGTTTCTTTCAGTTGCATGCAAAATTCCACATAAAAAGGGGAAACATATATACCAAGTAAACGCTGACGACATTCTTCTTTGACATTGCACTGGTGACAGAGAACTGAATCAGTTCCAATATTACTTCTCTATCGGTCAAAAGGAGAATATAATTGCTGGAACGAAATGCTAATTTATTATTAGTGTTAGTTGGAAGAGCCGTTAGAGACATTTATCCGAGAAGATATTACTCCACACCAATGGGCAAGTGACTGACTTGAGCACAGAAAACATTTTCACTTTTCTTGTGGATCGTACAGCATTTAACATGGTGGAAATTTTGAAAATATTAGACGCAGAATTTAGGATGACATAGACACATTGGTGAAATGTGCACACATCGCAGATTCAAGTTCATGTGCTTATGTGAGAAGTTATGCACTTTGGTATAATAACGTGGAGTGAAATAAAGCATCAAGCGCGTTAAAAAAACATAAATTGTTCTATGGGATATGATTCATGTACAATGGTAAGTAGGGCTAAATATGCTTTCTTCCTTGAAGATTACAGGGCAAGATAGAACTTCAGATGGGATATTTTATATTGAAATATCTAAATTCAAACATCAGGAAATTATGTCAAATACTTGTTTTGTGGTGTATTTTTTATAATTCTTGGAAGTACTAAGTCATTGTTATGTCAATATCCTGGAGAGAGTGCAGAGGAAATTTCCGTGAAAGAGATGAGGAAAGATCTCATAGGCCAGGAGAGATTGGATGAATTTTATATGTTCTTTGGAACAGGGAAGTTGTCGGTAGATTCAACAGTTTGTTTATTTCATACAAGTCGTTGATGAAGGAAGATGAGGGAACTTGCTTTCTCGCAATTGGGTAAAATAAAAGTTGATAGGATTAACATAACTAGCGGGTTGACAAGGAGGGTCAGTTCACACAGAGCTTGCCCTCTTTTTAGGTCAAACCAAACCAAGTAAACAAACTCAGATTAAATCAGGACAAAGTAAAAGGGGCAGCTCCCCAAAAAGGAGGGGGAACAGCCCGAACAGAAATCAAAGTACAAAGGAAAGTTAAAAACATCAAATTAAAATTTGATTATTAGGATCAATAATGCACCCCAACCCCTGCGGTGCCCAGCGGGCGCGGAAAGCGTCAACCGTGCCCGTGGACACCGCATGCTCCCTCTCCAGGGACACCTGGCCGCGAACGTAGCCGCGGTAGAGGGGCAGACAGTCGGGATGGACGGCCCCCTCGATCGCCCGCAGCCTGGACCGGTAAATGGCGCGTTTCGCCAGGCCCAGGAGCAGGTTCACACAGAGGTTGTCAGTATGTTGAAGACACAACCTGATGCAGAGTTCAGCGGCACTCTGCTAAGTTAATTGAACATGAATTGGTGAGGCTTAATTTTAAGCTTATTATCTAAATATTATTGTGAGACGAAAGTCCACATCTCCTTCAAAGCAACCGAGTTGAATGGCATTCTGTGATTCGAAGGTCCAGATTTCAATTGCGGATTCAGTTACATTTCAGACTGTTAACCGCAATTTGCGTCTTTGGATAGGCTGGTGATTGGGTCATAACTTCATTTTACCTTTAACTGGTCATATTGCTTCTCATTGGTGCATTTCACCAGACGAAATTGACGCTGAATACTTCCCAGAGTCTATTGCTGATTTGGGTGACTATCTTTTCTGTAAACCTGTGTCAAACTATTCTCTCCTTCAGTGGGACTGTCAGAAGGTTTGCAGTGTCCACTCAGTATCTTCGAGAAGAATCCACTGATTTGTTAGGCCTCATCACTGTAAGTGGCAGTCGAACAAATGTTGCGATCTTTCCTTGCCTTGTTTCGACTGCAGCTTTTGAACTGTGAGTCGTAAATTACTGGACATATTCGTTTATCTACTGTTACGCTGTTCTTTTCTCAGATTTGAGTATCATTATTATGTTTAATCAGTTTGTGCTATGGAACGTATTACTTTATTTTGGAAAGTGAAAGATGTTTTCTTACATTTTAAAGAAATTGTCGAAAGTTATATTCGCTGTCATGACATATTTGTCTATCACAATCAATCCACAGTTTCAGCACAGCACAGACAATGAAGTTAACATTCTAGTTTGATTATTTACCCTGCATCTACCAGAAATAGAATCTGATTCCTGTTGAACAGCGTGTTCTGGGGCCAAGTTTCAATATACAGTATTATGTGCTCATTAATTCAGATTTTTCAATGTCTTATGGTCTAAAATTTATATAGTGTTGTATATTTTGGAATGCTTGTTTCCTTTTTAATTTCTATCACGCTTCAATAAGAATTCAGCCTTATTTCATGCAAAAAAATCCCCTTTCAGATCATTCCATTCACGTCTTCAGGGAAAGTGAAATACCAAAATGCCAATGAGATATGTTTAAAATGTCCACACCACGTAGTCCACTGTAGGAAACGCTGCTTTCTAATTAAATCCAGACTATTGCTACGGACAATTCTGTGGCAATTGCCAATTAAAGATGTTTTGTAAGTGGTTTCAGTGATATGTTTTTGCCATAAAAGCAAGGGGGTACACCGTTACCTTGTCTGAATTATCCACCTGAGCAGACGTTCAGGAAAACGTATTAATGTCTAAATAGTAAGGGGAAATCTCGGACAATATCCTCAGCACTGAATTGGGATGTCAGCTGAGACTCTGTACTCAAGTCTCTACAATGAGATTTAAAAATAAGATAGACTGACACAAAGGTAAGAGTGCTTAACAGAAGGCAGAGTTCTCAGTTGAAATATCCTCATGGCAGTGTGAGTTAACAATATTTTGACTCTGATTAAAATAAAGCTTTTTTTTTCTTATTACTCAGTGTTTGTCAAAATCAGATTGGAAGCCGAATCAAATACAATTAGCACGGCTGATTCCGTGTGATAGGCCCCTGCGCTAGTTTTCCAGGCAGACAGGCCTCAAATTCGGATGATAACCGTTTCAGTTAAACATAATCTGCAAGGATAAGAGCTCACTGCTGTTACATTAGAATATATTCTGCTGTGTGAGAATGTATCTGCGGGGTGTGGGACACCCGCCTCCCCAGCACAGCTCAATGGCTGAAATTGGCAATCTAATTATTTAAGCTGAGTCTAGTGAGAGATACAGTTGAACGCTTTTGAACAGGCTGTTGTGGTGCTTGGGTTCAATTTACAGGAAAAAAAAATGTTCGATCTCAGTCAAATTTGGCTTTTTGTATGATTGCTTAAATTGGAAACTGAAGTGTTTTAATTCATTTGTTTAAACAAAAACTTATTTTGGAGTGTATTTTTCGTAGTTCTATCACATTTTAAAAGGTAATCAACTGCGCCGGATAGAGAAAAACAAACCCCGTTAAATTTCACGCCATTTATTTCCTTGCGGAATTCCACCAGCTTAACTGCCATGAGATACATTTAAAATCCCTGTATCAACTATTGTACTGTAGGAAAATTTGGAGTCAGTTTAAACTCCGTGTGCTGCTCCGTGCAACAGTTTGAGCACGGTCACCTTAATCCGGTTTGCCATGCTATTAGAGCAGCAGATATTAGACAGTCCAGCCGAGTTATTCCCCTGCCTTGTTCGAGTTCTCCTTATGAACGAACAATGGGACATTTGCATTAAGGTCTTGTCCGAAAGTGATGACCTCAGACAATGCAGCACACTCTCCGATCTGAACTGAGATATCTGTCGAGAAATTATGCTCATGTCTGTTGAACAAGACGTTAAAAACGGACTGATACAATGACATTAAATTGAGAGTGCGAAAAATGAGCCAACTTTCGCCGTTTCCCTTTTCCTGGCAGCTTTCCATTGGATACAAATATATGTTATGTTCCCTATTGAGAGTTGAGTCAGTCTTAGATTTGACACTCAGTCCAACGCAATAAGTGCCATTGATTGTGTGACTTTGTGCACTGCAGTTCTTTTCCAGTCACAACAGAGTAAAATACTGACCCTACCCACTTACTGTAAACCAAATGTTATAGAATTGGAGCGTCATTCTATTACGCAGAATGTAATGTCGTGGAGTAAAAGATAAAGCAGCTAGCGAGGGCACTAGGCCCACATGCACATATTTCTGTCACAGAGATTTCTGAGCAGACGCCACAACTGTCAAAATTCATAGAACTAAAATTTATTGCTCAGTGACAGAAATGTGTGTGACGATCCAATTGTTAGATACCCAACTGATACGTTCAGTACATGTATTCATTATTGCATGTATTTTGAATTGCACATTTGCAAAAACGATTTTATGAATATGCTGTTTTTGAACAGTGTTTTAGGCTTCCTTCCGAGGGCGAGTCTGTTTGTTTGAGTTGCAATGCAGAATTCTCAGTTTCCTTACTCACTATTGCCAAACCGTGTTTGATAACATTTATTAATCGACCAATAATTTTTAAATATACTCTTTAACTGACGCGATATCCCTGTCACAGCATTTATGCTTTTCACGAATTGTACATCCTGGAATATTATCTAACTGGATCAAAAAACTATGCTTCATGTGGGAAAGGGAATTCCATAGATTATTTTGCACGGGTTCGGAATCCAGTTTTATTGAGATATAGATGGGAAAAATAACCGTGCGAGTTCAGTCGGCAGCATGCCCTGGTTTGGTTGATGTTCTGCACTAAGAGACTTAATTTTCTCCCAGTCTTGTGGTTTTAACAGCTTTGCTTTCTGCACGATTTGCTCGGATTTGCAGTTCCAGTCTGCTATGTAATCATAAGAGTCTCAGTGGCTGCAAAAATGGGCTGTGGAATTTAACTTGTTAAAATCTAATATTCACGTTTGCAAAATTAGAATGTTGCTTAATCAGTTCCAATTAATTCTAAAATGTAAAAATATTTCCTACGACAAAATTAGGTAAATTCTATTTCTTGTTGCAGTTGAAATTTCAAATAGAATGTTTTGAGATGTGTTTTACGCATGAGTTTTGCCGTTCAAGTAAACAATTTCACTTTTCACTTCATGGCGGAAGGAAATAACTAATTCATTTTTATGAAATATGCCCATTTAAAATACTGATTCTACTCAGCAAGCCGCGGGGTGAATGGACACGGAGTTGTGTCCACGGAGAATGGACTTGGCAGTTTTCTCCTTCGTGTGACTGAAATGCATGTTGCACCGTGAATCGTTTTTACCAGGCGACAGCTGACCAAAATCAATGAACAGGAAAAGTGCACATTCAATTCAGATGAACGATCATCTTTAGCGAATATCGGAACAGTTTGTTTCGAGGAAAATTCACAAGTTAATAGGTAACTAGTGTTATTTGACTTCCAGCTGTACAGTTTGAAATAGGCAGTTTTATTTCCAACATTTGTTGCCGTCAGCCTGGAGGTGAATTTATCCTCTTGCGATTTACAAACAGATCAGAAGAGAGAATGCTCAGTGACAGAATATTGCGAGCTCTGAATCAGAATGCAGAGCGAAAAACTGCAGCTGCGCCGACTCTTCCCACAGCGAACATTATGTCACTGGAATTTCAAACTAGAATTTTGGTGTGGTGTAAGGAATTAAAATAATTAATTTAAAATCCCTTGCACTGAATTTAGAATTTTCAGGAAAAAAAAGTGTTGCAGACATGTATTAAGGGGAGGATGCAAGAAAGTAGCTTTATTGCTATTAAAAATTAAGACTAATCATAGCAGCGAGAAGATTCAAAATAATACCACTGATTACACTTACATTTCTTGCATCAACATTATGCCTGGTTAGTGATGGCCTCCAACATTCTAAACTATAACATTCAATGGCATGTTTTATTTCATATGCTTTTATGTACCGTTCTTTGCAATAATTAATAGTCTTCACAGACTCTTTGTTAATGACCCATATCATTTTGGCCGTACTGTTTTTTTCTGAATCACCTGACATAATTTCCAATATCTTGTCTGTATGCCTTATCAAGATTTCACAATCTCTGGAGTTTTTAAGCTCATACACCAAAAGACATTTTAAGTACATTGGAGAAGGTTAATAGGCGTACTTAGACCTATTAACTAATTTAAGCAGCTGGAATAAGCACGATTCACTGAATGTCACTGTGGTGTTTCAGTCGAGTCATCCCAACGAAACAGTCCAAACGCAATCTTATTTGCATTGTGGAAAGAAGGGACCCAACGACAGAAACTGCAAGGATAGACGATAGCCAGGTGTCAGTGTGTATCTGTGAAAACAATTCGTGTTATTATAGCGTATTACCAATGTTGGATTTCTGCAGAATTACATGTATTGTTTGATAAGGAATGCGGATCTAATGAAATCACAGATGTCAATATCATTCCTTATGCAAAGTGAGGGGATTTGTTTTCCATCATCGGCTGGTATATTTGTATGAGATCTTCGCTCATGTCAATTCTGGGCAAACTCTAACTCTCAGCATTTCATTACAGACGGACCCGGACACAGTCAGCGCCTAGGTAATTGCCCTTTATTTACACACTATCTGATTTTATCTGCTCCAATGTATATCATTACATGCGGAGACTGGCTGAGAATCTCAGTGCATTTCTTATCAGTGAATAGCCCCTCTGCCGTTTAGCAATCACAAGTAGAGTGGCTCACCAGGCATTACCTAAAGGTGTGTCATTACAGTTGAGAGACTGCTGTTGTGTTAATGCATAATGACAATTAATGTCGTTCCCTTCAGTGCAGAGGTTGAAGGATCCTCTTCAATCATACGGCTGTCTCTGACAAAATGGCTGTGTTTTGCATCTCAACAACATTGGCATAGAGACGAGAGGAACGCATGAGTTTTTCTTATTGACTGTCGGACTCAATTGTATTTCAGCATACACCAAACATTCCCGGGACTCAGATAACGGTGCACCATCAATTACTGCTAATCAAGGTGGATAAAGGCGCTGTCTCCTCGCCTGCCCGTCCATTCCCCCTTAAACCTTTCCTGGAATGTGGATGAAATTCCGGGCCCGCAGCGACCAAGATCATTTTTGAACAGTTGCCTTGGCGGAATCTTCCGTGTGACTCCTGGTCCCTGCTCGCTCACATGGGTTTCCATATGTTTATCTTTGTCTTGTTTCATATTTCCAATTAATCGGGTTGTTTAATGGGTGCATGAGGGAGTGCAACTGGCAGATTCATTCTTCATTGTAATCGTGAATGTTTCGTGCCTGTGCTGGGAGACTGGGGGTTCAATTGACTTTGCAAGTTGTTATAATTTCTCCACTGCACAGAAAACCTGTGACTGGTAGACGGGAACAATGAGTGCGCTGGGAGAGTGGAGATTCGCCATAACATGCAATGGGGGACAGTGCATGATTCTTACTGGGACCTGGAAGATGCTGCTGTTGTGTGTCGAGAGCTGGGCTGTATGACTGCACTCTCTGCACCCCGTGGGCCTTACTTTGGCAAAGGATCCGGATACATTGTGACCTATAATGTTCAGTGCAGAGGGAACGAAAACGCCCTGCGGGAATGTAAGTCAGGTAGATGGTCGCGATATCCCTGGTCACATTCCGATGATGCCTCTGTCATCTGCTCAGGTATTTATTTTTCTGCTATCTCTATCTTTTTTGTCCCGACGACGAGGGAACTAACCTGAAACTGCCCGTCACCAGAAATGGAATGATAGTCCTTGTCCAATTTGTCAGTGCATACTCATGTTGCATTCATATTACAATGTACAGACCCCTCTATAAGCAGTACATGAATATTTGCCCTTTACCGCTCATCACATCGTCCAGTGAAGTTTTTCCGAAAGCCACAGCCACTGATCTAGATTGCGGGGAATGTCACAATCACAGTTTAAATTCCCATTCGCAAAGCCAGCAGCCGCTACCAGGCATTGATCAACCAAAAGGTTCTTGGTTGCATTGGCCGTTTGTGGTGCGTCTGATCGGGTACATGAAGGTGAAGTAGGCCAAGGACGTTTCTGAGCTCCAATGGGTCAGCAGTTGGTATCGGTAGCTGAGAATGAAGAGACATAGTAAGATGCACATTTCATGATATATTGATTCGCATTTGAATATTTATGCCGTGCTCTCAGAGATGGAAACACAGATTGGTCATAAGAAACACAGACACGTCCCTGTGACAGGTTGAGAAAGAAATCATAATTCATCAGTGGCCCTGAACCACATTGCTCTCCCGGTCTCACTCACAGTTGATTCATTGGCGATTTACAAAATGTATAACAAGTGGGTTGTTCCTACGTAAACGGAAATGACGTTTGCTGATCAACTGCTTGTGTATTTTACGAATAGATTTCCAGTGAAATGTTTACGAACATTCGTAAGTCTCTCTTTAAGCACATAGCCAAATTAACCGAAGCTGACAATCCATAAATCTTTTGCACAGCCAGCTTCCATTGTCCCAACTGAATGTCTTCAGGTACCTATCCGATTTCGCGTTGATTTGGCAGATTCCGAATGTCCCATCCAAATCCTTCCAATTTCTCTCTACTGCATATTCTCGGGGTGTGAACAGAATGACAAATTGTCCCACAGAATAGAGATGGCCAATTCTTAAACTGATTTTGATGGGATTCCCTTGTTTGCAATAACTTCCTAATTTGAAATCTCATCAGGTTCCACAAACACAGCCAGGTGACAGGAATGTACAGTTGAAATGTTGAATTCGGACAGTTTATTAAGCATGAGTCGGAATGATAAAAGGCCAAGCTTCCGTTGGCATAATTAAAAATAATTAATATTAATTGGCCAAATATTATTTGTGATGTAATTCAATACGCATTTTATTTCGTAAGAAATGGTTAGACTGCAGCATTTCAGTGACATTTTCATTGTTGAAAAGAAAGCAAGGCAACATACAGTGATATGAAAAAATAATGAATATAGTAGCAACTACGTTAAAACTGATATCTCCAGCACTTTCCCACACAGGGGGACAATAGAGTTCATGCGATTAAATGTGCCATGTGACGTTGATCAATAGCGATGTGGGATTAATGTTGAGTTTTGCCGACATTTTCTCGAATTTTTCAGCGAAAATAGTTTCAGAATTATGTTTATCCAAATATATTTCTCAGGAAGTACACTGCCCAGGCTGCTGAATGGAAGCGATCCCTGTGCTGGGAGGCTGGAGATTTATTGGAATGGAAACTGGGGGACAGTTTGCAAAGATGAGGCATGGTCGTCACCTGAGGCGGAAGCTGTTTGCCAGCTGTTGGATTGTGGTTCTGTCACAGCGATGCCGCTTATCTCTGACTTTGGTCCAGGGTCAGGGCCTGTGGTTGGTCGAGAAGGTTGTGGACACCAGCAAGGTTTTGCAGTAATCTGTTCAGGTACAAACCCTGATAATTCGGGAAATTAATGTCTTATCCACAAATAATACGCGGTCTGCCTCAGAAGGCAGCGGACAAATGCGGAGCTTTCTTTTTAAGACAGTTCGATAGATGATTATTGGACAAAGGGATCAAACGTTATTGAGTTGAGGTCGTAATGCATATATCTAAATACGAATAAGCCAGACATTGTCTTATAGAATAGCGGTGCAGTGTCGAGGAAGTGAATAACAGATCACTGCTCCTATTTGGTATTCCCGTACACTCTTATTAATAATGTCGCGATTTAATAACAGGGACGCATTCCTGCCCATTTTGCTGCAACATTGCAACAATTTCTGGACGAAAACAAATACAATATTCCTTGAATGACTAAAATAATCCATTACTGATTACATTACTTTTGCAATAATAAATTTGTTGCAATATTTAATTAGGCGACAGGAAGGTTGACTTAATGCGCCTCTGGACTCACTGCTCAGGTTCCTCCTACAGGCAAAAGGGAATGGCTGGATCACTGCCGGGCACAGCACAATTTATAATAACTGAGGAAGAGAAGCCATTGGCTTCGACAGCGCTGAGATTTCTGAAAAGAAAACCGAATACTGCTCTGCTCTAATTGCAGAGTGATTCATATACATTCCCGAATAACGAGCTTCCTCTATATTTCGTCAATCACAGAATTCATACAGTGCAGAAGGAGGTCATTCGGCCCATCGATTCTGCACCGACCCTCCAAAGCAATATCTCACTCAGGGTTCTCTGATTCTTATCGCACTCCTGTCCATCCCTAACTGCCCTAGAAAAAGTGGTGTCATGCTGTCTTCTTCAGCAACTGCAGTCCATTTAATGTGTCTGAGGTATTTGCCCTTTCCACTATCTTTCAATTTACGAATACTGAATTCTTGAAACGTGGGTGTGGGTGTGGATGAGAGGGGGGAATACAAAGTGAGGGCAGAGGTATTGACCTGGCGTGGCTAAACTCAATTTCTGTTCAGAAGACAGTTTGGAGGCCTGATTTGCGCTCATGACTCAGATGGTATCTAAGTCTGTTTTATATTATTGTGCCAAACTGTTCTCCCATTACAGTCCAGCTGACCAGACATGAATGTCATACTGAACGAAAATGTTATACGTACCTGTCCACTGCATTTCTTGTTCTGACTACACTAACACGTAGAGTTTCACGGACTTACTCTGTCCCTAGTTTCCTTTTGTTTCACCAATCGTTGCAACTTAATGTCAGCTGCAGAAATAACACTTCAGCGTCATTTTGGATTCAAGTGTTCGATTGAAATATAATCAAGTGTGGACAGTGTTACAGGCTGGGATGACGAGAGGGATATGGTTATTCCAGATACTCAAGTTTCTCTCGTTCAACACAGGGTAAAAGTGAAAGTGAAATGTGAAGCCTAATGTTGCTCTCTGGGTTCTGAATGAAAACATTAAAGAAATAAAAAGGGAGCAAAAAATACATTGGTTTAGAAATAGAAATTGAAATAGAAACCCTACAGTACAGAAGGAGGCCATTCGGCCCATCGCATCTGCACCGAATACAATCCCACCCAGGCCCTACCCCCATATCCCTACATATTTACCCACTAACCCCTCTAACCTACGGATCTCATAACACTAAGGGGCAATTTTAGCACATCTTTGGACTGTGGGAGGACACCGGAGCACCCGGAGGAAACCCACCCAGACACGAGGAGAATGTGCAAACTCCACACAGACAGTGACCCAAGTCGGGAATCAAACCCAGGTCCCTGGAGCTCTGAAGCAGCAGTGCTAACCACTGTGCTACCGTGCTCTGAAAGAGATTATTTGTCTTGGATTTCTCAATTTTTCTCTTCATAGATGCTTGCAGAGCTTTCAGTGGGGATAGTGTTTATTTTTACATCACACTGATCGCATTGGATTCGTCAGAATAAAAATATATTACCAACAAACGTACAGTGATATTTCAAACAGAAGCTTTGGCCGGGTGTGATGGTGGAGGTACATTGGGCGTTGGGAGGCGGTCTTGGTGCTGAACAATTGCTATTGGACGGAAATCCAATCAAACTCAGAACGAAATGTGACAAATTCATGTTGATGAGCGATGTGATAAGTGGTCATTGATAAGTGAATTGCACTATCGTGAATTGATATTATTCAGGTCGCCGAAATGCTACACTAGCAGATGGGGAGTCCCGATGCTCGGGTAGATTGGAAATCCAGCACGCTGAACACTGGGAAACAGTGTGTGATCTTCACTGGGATTGGAATGCCGCAGATGTGGTCTGTGCTCAGCTGCAATGTGGAGTCGCTGTGAATCTACCAAGACGCGTCCATTTTCGACAGGGCACTGGGCTCATACGGAGGAATCGCTTGGAATGTAAAGGGAATGAGACAAGTCTGTTCCATTGTCCTCTTTCTCCAGTAACTCAACACGAGTGCACACACAGAAACGATGTCAATGTGATTTGCTCCAGTGAGTACAAAGAAAAAAAACCAAACAATCCCTGTAATGAATAAAACCAAAGGAGATGACATTATTGCCATTCCCACTAACAAAAGCATATCCAAACCAGTCTAACAGTTCAAATCGTTTTGACACTGGCCTCATCGAACGTTACCAATAATCCGCAATCACTTTTCAATGAGGAAGTTATGAAAATTACGTTTGTTGCTGGGTAATTTGATACATGTTTTTTTTTACTTCGAAGTTGGGTCTCCTTTCTGCATATTTGATGTACCATTCATTGTCAAATGAGTAGTACTGTGCCCTATCACTAACAGTGCAAAACCTCAAGAACAATCATGGGACGACTCTTCATCCAGAAGTGCTTCATTAACTGTTCGTTCGCTTCATTAACCATACGGTTACATAAGTTGCCAAGTGGGCACTCAGATAAAATTGAATCATTGACAGCAAAAAATATATATACATCGTAGGTTTATCTCATGGTTAAGTGCAGAGGGAACAATTTCCACTTGCGCACTTTGTTAATCAAAATATGTATTTGCTGTCTTTTACGTTCAATTTCATTTGAGTTCATTGACCGTGATCTCATGTTGCACACACCCTGTTGCCTTCCTTCCCCGAGCAATGGCGTTAAGTTTCCAGCTCTGTCAACATTAGCTTCTGCCAGAAAACCTTCCCAAATCACCACACCAGCACTGTTCTCAATTTTCGTACTCTTATACTTCTAGTCCCCTCAGTTGACATTAATTGGCTATTGTTTCAGTTATTTGCTGCAACATCTCTTTCAGTAATGGTTACGGAATCAACATTGACCACGCACTTAAATGCCACAGGTGACAGAACAGGTCAGTTGGTGAAATCTGCGCAACGATTGCTATGGCAACCCAACTCCTCTTTATTACTGATGAGGCGGATGTCAAAATTAGGATTAAACTCGCTGCAATCGATTTGCAAGCAAATCTCAAGGACTTAAATGGTCCCGAGGCAAGCAATCTAATTGAATGGCAGCAGTTAATGTTCCATCCATCCTGCTACTTACACAAGCCATGGCGCATTGGTCTGCTTCAAAATTCTAGAGCCCTCTATCTAACATGAGGAGCTTCTAAAATAATAAATTTCAGGTTCTTTGCCTGCGTGATCCTGGGAAATATAGCAGGTGAGTTTTGTTGCTTTGAGAATAATTCATCAGACATCTTAAATGCTGTAATATTCTGTTTTAAGTAAATTTCGAATGTATGACAGATATGTGTTCCTTTAATTTCCCCTACATTGTACTCTGCTTGGTATCTGCATCAAATGGATTATTTCTTCAAAACGTATTCACTGGTGAAAAATATATGGCTGAATGCTCTTATTAAATTTCTGTCAGCTATTGCAAAAAAGAGCAAACAATGGCAGTAACTTAAAGTGCCAGTTGTAATAACCTTCTTTCTTATTTAGTTCAACTTCTGCTTTATAATTTGTTCCTATTTTTCAGATGAAAGCTGGTCACTGAGTTTGACGGATGGGGGAAGCAGTTGCGATGGGCGAGTGGAGATTTACCACAACAGCTCCTGGGGCAGAGTGCAGGACAGCTTCTGGGATCTGAATGATGCCAACGTAGTCTGTAGACAATTGGAATGCGGAGATGCAATAGCCACTTCTAACTCTTCAAAGTACGGAGAGGGTGATGCGCCCGTGTGGGTGAATGATGTCCATTGTGAAGGAAACGAATCACACCTCCGGAGCTGCAGATCATTTCTACTGGATTCCTCTCTCGATGACAGATTCGGCGTTGGCGTTCTGTGCTCAGGTGAATAAAACTGTCGTTGCTTGAGAAACATAAAGAACACATTCTAACTGCTGAGGCATTTAGTAATGTTATTTTCCCTTCAATGGTGTCACCAACACATGTTGTTAAGGTAATGAAGGTAGAGATGGGTGACCTAGCTGGAAGTGCACGGCGAACAGATTTTATGCTGGATTAAATCAAGGCAAAACTCACAACGGTCAACACAGGAACAAAATAGAGAACACAACACGAACTAGTGCCTAAAAAGACATGGCCAGAATAAACATTAAATTTGTAGCTCTATGAGTTTCACACCGCAATGAAAGACGGTGATGTGAGGGAGGAAATCATTTCAGAATACACGAGGGGTTCAGAACAACGTTATAGCTTCTGTTAGGACTCAGTACTCGAAGCACTTTGAGCAGCCGTTCAAATCTTTAGTTCGGCGGCATTTGAACTATGTGTGCTGTTATGGTGATCACACTACCAGAAGGACGTGGATGCTTTTGAGAGTGTGCAAAAAAGGCTCTTCTATACATCTTGCCTGGAGGATTTCAGGTATGAGGCAAGGTTGGATGAACCAGGATTGTTTTCACTGGCAGGACGCAGGTTCAGGGCGACCTGATTGAAGTCAATAACGTCATAAGAGGCATAGATATCGTGGATAGTCAGAGGCTTTCTTCTCAGCGTGGAAAGATCGACGACAAGAGGGCACAGGTTTAAGTTGATAGGTGGTAAGTTTAGGGGAGTCCTGCGG
Organism: Mustelus asterias; assembly: GCF_964213995.1. Taxonomy (NCBI): domain Eukaryota; kingdom Metazoa; phylum Chordata; class Chondrichthyes; order Carcharhiniformes; family Triakidae; genus Mustelus; species Mustelus asterias. The sequence continues at coordinate 459,665 of NW_027590230.1, forward strand.
GGAAGGTTTAGCACAAAAAGGGTGGCGGGTGCCTCCCAATCATTGGCTCTGTCTACACGTCCCGCTGCCTCGGCAAAGCAGCCAGCTTAATTCAGGACCCGGCGCACCCCGGGCATTCTCTCTTCCACTTTCTTCCGTCAGGAAAATATACAAAAATCTGAGGTCACATACCAACCGACTCAAGAACAGCTTCTTTCCTGCTGCCATGAGACTTTTGAATGAGCCTACCTTGCATTAAGTTGATCTTTCTCTACACCCTAGCCATAAATGTAACACTACATTCTGCACGCTCTCGTTTCCTTCCTTTTGAACTGTATGCTTTGTCTGTTTAGCACGCAAGAAACAATATTTTTCATTGTGTGTAATACACATCACTATAATAAATCAAATCAAATCAAATGAAAAGAAAACACTGCCAGTGGAGTTGGTGGAAGCAGGCAAATTAGCAACATTAAAGGTGTATACAGATGAACGGGAGGCGATCAGAGGCATAGAAAACATGTATTGGCGCAGTTTTAGTAGGGCCTTTTTTCCTGTGCTGTATTGTTACTTTTTCTTTCTTTTTAAAAGACATCAGAGGTCCAGTGAACCTGAGATGGTTAGATCTGGAAACGCTGAGGAGATGTGACATGATTGTGGGTGTGAGGTACAAAATGGATATGCTTGAACACTATGATCCTAATTTAAAATTGAAGACGTTTGTTGAGCGGACTTCCTGTGTAGAGCAAGCAGAGCAGCGACGTTGAGGTAGATTTCTCAGGAATGGGTTAACAACGGGATATGTGAGAAAAAGTTTTAAAGAGTGAATAATGGAATATAGGCCAGAAGGAGAGTTAAATCTATGTAATCCTGGCTACAAAGCGAAAAATAGCACTTAAAGGGCTTATGAACGAGGCAAATGTGAGCCTTGATATTGGTCAAACTGCTCAGACTTGTGAAGAGGAGTTTGTGGGACAGAAAGGCCGTTTCCGTTAAAATACAGTTATGGCTTGTTTTGTGCGATTTGAAGCATAGAAAGGTTGGAGCGAAGTTATCGCTATTGAAGTTTCATTATGTTTTGCATTGTTGGAACTGATATTTTTTGTCGAAATTGTGTTATTCTGTGAATACCTTTGTTTGTGCAAGCGTGACTGACACAATTGTTTTCTGCAACAGTTCCTAAATACGAATAAAGGCACAGGAGATAAACATCTGTCCAGGAAGTATTCTGGTCCAGTGCGTTTTAATAAATAGCCGAGGATTAGAAACTTGCATTACGAGATACATGGGATCTGTTGATTTCAGTTGTTACGTTTTAAATGTCAGTGAAGTGATGGATTGTTACAGCTGACAGTGCTAACATCTGCAGGCAGAGGTAGGTTACTGACTTTTATTTAAGCTGAGCAGATGTTTGAATAGGAAAATATGATTTTTTTTGTTTTGGTATATTTTACTTCAGTCAAATACTGATGACAATCGAAACATATTTCGGAATTTTGAACTATACTCTTAGCTATCGAAAGGTTAGGGGTTGGCTCTGTGTGTGTGTGTGTGTGTGTGTGTGTGTGTGTGTGTTTATGTGTGTGAAGAAGAAGAAAGCCTGGAAATTGAATTGTTCTGCTCTGGGTGATGGTGCAGAATGAATCAGACATAGAAATAAGCATGAAACGTTGTGAGGTTGGTATAAGCCGAAATACTGAACTTCTAAATTAGATAGACCGAATGTCCCGAGTGTGTGTTGTCTACTTTATTGAATTCAGAGCAGCTATGTATTGTGCAATATTGCTGTATTATTATAAATAAGCACCAATTTGCGAGTTGGGTTGCTTACATGTGTGTATGACGAAGTGGTTAGTATTTTCTTTTGGGGGGGGATTGTTTTGAAGGACTGATTTTCAATCTGAAACTGTAGTCTTGCGTGGAAGAATTCAATTTTCTTTCGGTTAATAACCCTTTCAGGTCAATAACGCTTTCTACCTTCAGGAAACTAAAATGATACAATTATAATATATAAAACTAAACAGGAAATTATAAAATTATGAGGAAATTTCGCGCTGTTCAGTCCAGTGGGTTAATTTGCTCGTTTTCTGAATACAGAAAAAAAACATATGGCCCAGGACATCAAGAAAGTCTCCGAGTTAAGATTTTATCAGCAATACGCATTTCTGGCACAATAGCAATATAACAATGGGTGTTGCGCTGGTATAGTCGGTGCTAATTTCAGATATGAACCATGCAGCTTCAGATCATATTTTTTAACAAATATTAAATAGTAATTTTGAAGCCAATTTAGTGGAATAGTGTCATAAAGCACCGTGCAAATATCATAATGTAAACCACAGAATGATATATTTAAGGTTTTAGACACAGTAGACATTGGGTTAAACATTTCATCAGGAAATAATTGAAATTAATCCATTGCAACGTTCGCTTAGCAATCGGATAACGTAGGTACAGCATTCAGGAAACTGGTGATGAACTTGCAGTTTCCCTGACGAGCTTCAAAATGGAGGAATCCCCCTGCCCGGATGAATTGCATATCAGGCTGCTGTGGGAGGCGAGGCAGGATACTGCAGAATTTCTGAATTACTCTCTGGGGAAGGGCCAGTGGACTGGAGGATGACTAATATGTTTCCAATTTGCAAGAAGGGTGATAGAGATGAACAAAGTAATTACATATTTCTGAGTCCCACATCAGTGGTAGAGAAATATTGGAGAAAATTATTGAGATGAGAATTAGTATCCATTCGGATAGGCATAGGTTAATTATGGATAATCAGCATGGCTGTGTCAAAGGCTGGTCATGCCTAACATACTTGTTCCGACTTTTGGGAATGCAATCAAGTTTGGGGATGAGGAAAGTTCAATTGATGTAGTTGATATGGGTTTTAGCAAAGCTTTTGACATGGTCCTATTTGAGAAACAGGTTGTGAAGTTTTAAGCACGTGGAATTCAGGAAAACTTGGCGCGATAGCTCAGGAACTGCCTCGTAATAGCGCACAGATGGTAGTTTAGAAGACCGTTGAGTGACTGGAGGCCAGGGGCTAGTGGTGTGCCATGCAGATCACCACTGGGTCCTTATTGTGTATTATATACATAACTGATATAGACAGAATATGAGGGGAGTTTTAAACAAGTTTGCAGACGAGACGTCAAATGGGAGGGTGGTTAATACTGAGGAAGATGACCGTAATTTATCGAAATATGCAGATGGGTTGGTCAGATGGACAGAACAGTGACAGCAGGCATTTACCCCTGATAAGTGCAAGGTGAAGAAGAAACAACACCAGGACGCATTTAATGAATGGCAGGGAAGCTCGTAGGAACAGACGGATCATCGCTAATATTGGAACTGTACAGAACGTTGATTAGACCCCAAATGGAGTACTGTGTGCAGTTATGTTCAACCCATTATAGGAAGGATGTGATAACACTAAAGCAGGTAAAGAGGATGTTCAAAAGCATGCTGCCTGGGATGGAGAATTTGAGCTACAATGAGAGACTGGATAGGCTTGGATTGTTTTGTTTAGATAAGTGAAGACTGAGGGGTGGGGGCATATTTGAGGTATATAAGATTATGAGGGGCATGGACAGAGTGATTATGGAGCAGCTGATCCCCTTGGTAGAGCGGTCATTCACGAAGGGGCATAGTTTTTGAATATGAGCAGGAGATTCAGATGGGATCTCAGTGAAAAAAAATGTGTTGTGAATCTGTAATACACTGCAGCGGAATGTAGTAGAGGCCGGAAAACGTACAATCTTTACAAAAAATATTAGATGAGCACTTGAAATGTCATAAAATTCAAGAACATGGGACAAGTACAGGCAAATAAGATAAACGCGTCTTTAGTGCTGATTATTGTCGGTGCAGACTCAATGGGCCAAAGGTTCTTTTTTGCACTGTATGACTCCATGACTGTAATACTTTGCGGCAATCTTTCACGACATAGAATGTTAATCATATTAATCTTTGGATCCAGTGAAGTGCCGTCTTGTTTAACTTGCTGTCAGTTCGTACACAGCAGCATTGTCCTTAGCTTAAGGGTGAACGATTTTTTTATTTTCCAATTCTGTATCTGAACGTTAATTCTTTCAAATTCCCTGGTCACAAGCTGCAGTAAGACTGGTTAGGTTTTATCGTGTTTCCTTAACTTTTTGATCTGAAATTGTTTATCGTACATAGGGTCCTGTTTTTTCTGACCAAGATTCGGTGAGGTATTTGGTTTTTATACCTCTTTCGTCCCATCCAATAGCCACATCTTAGCTAATCAGTAGCTAAATTCATCAAACATTTAACTTTGCTAAGAAAGGTCATGGCAGGGCTTACACATCGCCCATAATCTCTTTCCTAGTACTACTAGCGTATTCAGTTTGATAAATCGAAATGGATTCTACTCAGAAAGGCAAATAGCATTTCGAAAGATATTCAACTTAGCACATTATCAAAGGGAGTGTCCGATGCTGGGAATAACATTAGTAACAGATTGAGATAGGAGATATCACACGTTTGTAATAATATTCGCATTATCTCCAAACATGCTGCACATTTAGAAAAACAATACAGGAGATATGTACATTTAATTCGAGCTATATTTTGAAGCCGAGGTTATATAGCGGGTCAATGCAACTTTACACAAGGTTGCTGAGTGGGTCATATAAAACAAAACATCAGGGCATGTTCTGCTTCTCTAACAATGTCCATCATGAAAGGAGCATCCTAAAAAAACACAAATAACACGCATCAATCATCATCACAATCACGGAAAATCTTTCTGAATCACCCAAAACTGCCTCTTTTATCCTGGCATCCAAGAAAAATTAAATCCCACCATTGGATTTACTATTCAGAGTTTATTCTCCTCGGTATCCCCTACCTTGACACCGTCAGTGTGTTCAATCTAATAACAGTTTCGCCTGCACCATAACATGAAATTGACATATCGAGTATCTCTCCAATATTTGATCATGCCCCATTCGAGCTAGCTTGTTGGCTTCAATCTCTTGCCCACTGGATTCCACTTCCACTGAAATCACACACGATTTTTATTCCTATTTCTCGGTTAGTTAATACTGTGCCGATTCTTCCTACATGTCTGTTCCCCTTTCCTTTGAGAGGTCCTTGCAATATATTTGAAACACTAGAATCATATTTACCGCACTACTAAACCACGGAAACAATCCTTAGTGAACGTGCCAAAGACAAACTATTGCTCCTTCTCCGTCCGTATCATTCTTCAGTTTACAATATAGTTGGTCATGGATCTTTTGTCGCAAAACGTCTGTCCACTGACTGAGGTTGGTTGGGAATGCAAGCTCTTGGTTCCACTCTAATCTATTCAATCAATATGATAGAATTATCAGCAATAATCTTCACTTTCCTCGACAATAGGATCTTGTGGTGTCCTCCAAGCATGATATCCTGATCAAAAACTGATTTGTATTTACCTGTTGTCTTTTAGTGGCATCCTGCGGAAAGAGCGTGTACATTTCCAAACAAACGCAGTGGACTGCAAATGCTGGAATCTGAAACAACAACAGAAAATGCTGGAAAGTCTCAGCATGTCTCTCAGCATCTATGGGAGTGAATAGAGCTAATGTTTCGAGTCCGGATGATCATTCGTCTGGCTGAGAGACTCGAAGTGTTAGCTCTATTCTGTCTCCAAAGGTGCTGTCAGAACTGCTGAGATTTTCCAGAATCTTCTTTTCTTGTTTCAGATGCCAGGATCCGCAGTATTTTCCTTTTGTCATGTCATTTGTCATGCTCGAACGACATCGAGGTGTCTTTCTCTGCACCTGTTCATACCGTCACTAAAGCTCTTTATTTCCTTTTGTTACCTTTTGTTACTGTTGGTGATTCAAATTCACTGGTAGTCCGTCTCTCCAAATCTATACCTTGAAAAGTTAATGTCACTCAAATTTCATCTGCCTATTGACCACCTTTGAGGACGTCTCTCGACCGCATCTCAAGAGGCGGCAGTGAATTACCTTATGTCCACACAAATGCTTTTGCAAAATCCTATGTTCTAACAGCTCGCAGCACACTTCAATTTCTACCACTTCTGGCCTTATGAAAAAAGCTAATAATTGTCAACACAACATTCGTTCGACTGTTCATAAAAATAACACAAATACTTTTAAACATCTTTTGGTTACCTGACTTTATCGAAGTTGATGTCAGATTTTCTTTGACGTCAAATCTGCAAAACGATTGGAATTTTGCATTTTGTGTTGCTAGCTAGCAATATTAATATACGTTATTGCTGAATAACATAAACTAATTAGAAAGCAATGGGAAATATCCGACTGATTTCGTGTTATACATGAACTAATCAAACATTGGCATGCAGTGACAATTAAGAATTGATTTGATTTGACTTACTATTGACACAAGCATTAGCATGCACTGAAAAGAATTGCTTCTTGTGCACAATACAGTCAAAGCATTGCGAACATCGAGAGGGAATGTTGTGTTACAATCATAGCTAGGGTGTAGAGAAAGATCAACTGAATATGAGGTAGGTCCTTTCAGAAGACTGATGGTAGCAGGGAAGAAGCTGTTTTTGACTCGGTTGGGACTTAACCTCACACTTTTGCATTTTTACCCGACGGAAGGAAGTGTAAGAGAGTCTGCCCGGGGTGCGTGTGGTCCTTGATTATGCTAGTGCTGTTTCGAGGCAGCGCGAAGTGTAGACAGAGTCAATGGACTGGAGGTTGGTTTGCAGGGTGGACCGGGCTTCGTTCACGACACTTGTAGTTTTTTGCATTGTTGGACAGAGCAGCAGCCATACCAAGCTCTGATACAGCCAGAAATAATGCTTTTTATGGTGCATCCGTAAAAGTTGCTGAGAGTCGTTGGGGACATGCCAAATTTCCTTCGACTCCAGAGAAAGTAGAGGCGTTGGTGGACTTTTTTAACTATAGCGTCGCCGTGGAGGGGTGAGGTCAAGTTGCTGGTGAACTGCTGACCTAGAAACATGAAGCTCTCGACCATTTCCACTTCATCACCTTTGATGTAGGCAGGGGCATTTCCTCCAATGAGCTTCCAAACATCGATGCCAATCTCCTTTGTTTTACTGACATTGAGGAAGTGATTATTGTCGTTCCACCAGTTCACCAGATTCTGTGTCTCCTTCCTGTAGTCCGTCTCATCATTGTCTGTCATCTGACCCCATTCGGTTGTGTTATCAGGAAACTTGTAAATCGAGTTGGAGGGAATTTGGCCACGCATTCATAGGTGCATAAGGAGTATAGAAAGGGACTGAGGACATGATCATGTGGGGCACCAGTGTTTAGGATAATTGCAGATGAGTTGTTGCCGTTCCTTACTGCTTGCCATCTCTGGTTCAGGACATCGAGGATCCAGTCACAGAGGGAGCACCCGATTCCCAGGCTACTGACCATCCAGTATTGGTGTTCAGTGGTGTTGAATATAATCCACCTACCTTCTTGCCCAACAGGACATGAACAGTTAAGACTATCAGACGGTGGAAACCGATGCGCTGGCCGAGTGGAGATTTATTACAATGGGACATGGGGCTCAGTGTGTGATGATTCCTGGGATGTCGCGGACGCCCATGTGGTTTGCAAACAACTGTCATGTGGAACTGCATTGGACGTTCAAGCACTTCCTGCTTCAAGTGGACCCAGTGAGGACCCAGTTTGGTTGGATGAAGTGAACTGTTCCGGGAACGAGTTGTTTCTATGGGACTGTCCCTCTGCATCATGGGGTAACCATGACTGTAATCATAAAGAGGATGTCAACATTATGTGTTCAGGTAACGGAGATTTCAATGTGTTAATTGTTCTCAAGACAAAAACATGAGTTCACGCAACAGATATTGCATTGATACAGATGAAAATGCAGCACACAAAAACAACCTAGAATGACGAATGGTTATTTTATTTAATTCTGCAGGAAACATAATTTTTCATCGAAACAGTTCTGTCAATGGGATCACGGCCCATTCTTCCACATTCCAATGAGTCGAGTCCTGAACGGTTTAACTATTCTCATAAGACAATCCCTCCATACTGGGGATCATCCGAGTGAAACTTCTCTGCACTGCCTCCAATGAACAATTATTTTCCTTCAGTAAGGGAAACGAAGTTGCTCACAGAAATTCAGATATAGTCTCGACAATGCTTTGTGAACTAGCAGCAAGACTAGCTGTATTGGCCATGCTAAATTGTCCCTCAGTCTACCCGAACAGGCGCCGGAGTATGGCGGCTGGGGAGTTTTCACTCTAAATTCATTGCAGATGTAAACCAAATTGTGACAATAATAAATACACTTAAACTTCCGCAATTTATACTACAGCCCCCTTGAAACAATGGCCATAATTGAATAAAGAAAATCCCAAAGCGTTTTATACATATATAAATAACAAGAGGGTAGCCAGGGATAGGGTTGGCCCATTCAAGGACAGCGGAGGGAATCTATGCGTGGAGCCAGAGGAAATGGGGGAGATATTAAATGAGTATTTGCATCAGTATTCACCACAGAGAAGGACTTGTGGGATGGTGAGTCTGGGAAAGGATGTGAAGATAGTTTGAGCCAGGTTGAGATCAAAAAGGAGGAGGTATTGGGGTTCCTGAGAAAAATTAAAGTAGGCAAGTGCGCAGGGCCTGATGGGATATACCCCAGAATACTGAGGGAGGCGAGGGAGGAAATTGGTGGGCCTTGAGAGAAATCTTTGTATCCTCACTGACGACATGGGATGTCCCAGAGGACTGGAGAACAGTGAATGTTGCTCCTTTGTTTAAGAAAGGTAGCAAGAATAATCCAGGTAATTACAGGCCGGTGAGCCTTACTTCAGTGGCAGGGTAATTATTGCAGAGGATTCTGCGAGACAGGATTTACTCCTAGTGGGAAATAAAATGACTTATTAGCGATAGGCAACATGGTTTTGTGAAGGAGAAGTCGTATCTCACTAGCTTGATCGAGTTTTTCGAGGAAGTGACGAAGATGATTGATGAGGGTAGGGCAGCGGATGTTGTCTCCATGGACTTCAGTAAGGCCTTTGACAAGGTCCCTCATGGCAGACTGGTGCAGAAGGTGAAGTCGCACGGGATCAGATGTGAGTTGGCAAGGTGGATACAGAACTGTCTCGGTCACAGAAAACAAAGTGTTGCAGTGGAAGGGTGCGTCTCTTAATGCAGGGCTGTGGCAAGTGACGTTCCTCAAGGATCAGTGATGGGACCTTTGCTGTTTGTAATATATATATATATATATATGATTTGGAGGATAAGGTAACTGATTTGATTAGTAAGTTTGCGGATGACACAAAGGTTGGTGGATTTGCGGATAGCGATGTGGACCATCAGTGGACCAGCAGCATATAGATCAATTGGAGAGTTGGACAGGGAAATGGCAGATGGAGCTTTATCCGGGCAAATGGGAGGTAATGCATTTTGAAGTTCTAATACAGATAGGAAATATACAGTAAATGGCAGAACCCTTAAGATTATTGATAGGCAGAGGGATCTGCGTGTACAGGTGCGCAGGTTACTGAAGGTGACGATTGCACTTTAGCCGAATTTACAGGCAACACAAAAAAAACGTGGACAGGCATGTTGCAACAGGCATGAAAACAGTTTACAATGAGAGCCTGGTAGGTTAACGCAGGAGAAGAAGGTCGTCACGAAGACATACAGCATGCTTGCCTTATTGGCCGCGGCATTGTGTTAAAGTTTGGCAAGTCTTGTTGAAGCTTTATAGATTCTTAGTTAGGCTGCACTTGGAATATAGTGTTCAATTCTGGTCGCCACAATACCAGAAGGATGTGGAGGCTTTGGAGAGGATACAGGAAAGATTTACCTGGGTGTTGCCTGGCATGGAAGGCATTAGGTGTTAGGAGAGGTTGGAGAAACTCGCGTTGTTGTCACTGGAACGACGGAGATTGTCAGGCGACCTGATAGAAGTCTACAAGATTATGAGGGGCATGGAAAGATTGTATAGTCAAAAGCTTTTTTCTCAGGGTGAAAGAGTTAATTTCTCGGGGGCATAGGTTTAAGGTGCGGGGGCGATGTTTAAAGGAGATGCACGATGCAAGTTTTTTATACAGAGGGTGGTGGGAACCTGGAACTCGCTGCCGGGGGAGGTAGTGGAAGCAGATACGATAGCGACTTTTAAGGAGCGTCTTAACAAATACATGAATAGGATGGGAATAGAGGGATATGGTCCCCGGAAGGGTAGGGGGCTTTAGATCAGTCAGGTAGCATTGGCGGTGCAGGCTTGGAGGGCAGAGGTGCCTGTTCCTTTGCTGGAATTTTATTTGTTCTTTGAATAATCCTTCCAGAACACCTGCTACATCTTTGTGCCAGCTTACTGTGCTTTTGCACATTTAACCCAAGTCCATTTGTGTTGCAGCTTTCTGAGGTTTTTCACCCTTTAAATATTATTTTGTTCTGTGCTCTCCCTTCCAAAATGAACAACTTCACGGTTTTTCACAATTTTTGACAACTATTTGGCCACTTATGTAACCTACCATGCTCTCATTGTAAACTGTTTTCATGCCTGCCGCAACATGCTTGTCACGTTTTTTTGTGTTACCTGTAAATTCGTCTAAAGTGCAATAGTTTCCTTCCTGCAAATCATTAAAATATGTTGCAAATAGTTGCCACCCCAGCGCTGTTCCTTCTGGAACACCACTGGATACTGGTCGCCAACCCGAAAAAGAACCCCATCTCCCTGCTCGCTGATTCCTGCCCGTTCGCTAATTCTCTATCAATGCCGAGTTACTGCCTCCAAAACGATGGGCCCTTATCTTAGGTCTTAACCCTTGGCGTTGTGGAATTCCTTGTCGAAATTCACTTTGGTTGAGAATTCCTTGAAAACATCTGTAACTTCTGCAAATGATCCAATAACAATGGACGAGAGTGAGATCATCACTTAATTTCGTGTGTTTTTTATTTACATCTTTACCCACCGAAACAACGACCAACAGGCAGTATTTTGAGTATGTATGACCTGCTCATCGATCATGCAGGGAGCTTACGAATGAACCATTGCACATTTCCAATTTCATTGGCAGAGTACAAAGAGTTACGGTTGGTGAATGGAAAGCATCGCTGTGAGGGGAGAGTGGAAGTGTTCTACAATGGCACCTGGGGAACAGTGTGCTCGGACAAACTGGATAACCATGATGCAGAAGTGATTTGTAAACAGCTGCACTGCGGCACCTTTTCTTACATTAATTATGACGCTCAGTTGTTCGGGCCAGGAACCGGACCCATATGGCTCGATAAGATTGAGTGTAATTTAAATGAGAGAACCCTTTGGCAGTGTCAGACAGACCCTTGGGGTAAACACAACTGTGAGCACTCGGAAGATGCGGGTGTTGTCTGCTCAGGTAAGCCAGCACAAGTATAAATCATGTAGCCTTTTCAGACATTGGTGCCCAATTCAACTATATTTTCCTCCTCCTAACAGAATCCATCGTGGGTAAAGAGGAACCCGACAGACCAGCGGAATGCGATCGCAAATCAGGTGTTTGCATTTCTTCATTGCACTGAATATTTGGGGTACTCGTCGCTTTAGGAATGGAGATGTCAATAATAGTTTCTATTTGACAGATTTGGGACTACCTGTGCGCTTGGTTGGAGGAGCCAACAATTGTTCAGGGAGAGTGGAAATATTGTGCAATAACCGCTGGGGCACGGTATGTGATGGTTCATGGGATATTGACGATGCCAATGTCGTCTGTCGTCAGTCGGATTGCGGTTCCGCTCTATTTGCCCCAGGAGGGGCCTATTTCACTCAGGGTGAAGGTGATATCTGGCTAGAAGAGGTGAAGTGCACTGGAATGGAATCCTTTCTCTCAGACTGTGCTGCATCATCGTCCGCACAATCCGATTGTAATCATAAGGAGGACGCCAGTGTGATCTGCTCTGGTAAGGGTCCAGACACGTGGTGAGTTTGTTTTGATCGGTGAGAATGAGGCATACTTTTTTCATAAATGAGTGTCAGCACTTTCATTTCTTAAGATAAACTCTAAGGTGTCAAGCTCATGACTTGGTATGAAATGTCTTCCACAGGACCCGAGGCCGCACTCACAGATACCCCATCCTCACCTGCAGCCACTGTTCCTTAAAATCTTTACAATGTCTTGAATATTATTCCTGTTCTCCATAGTGCTCGGACTAGTGATACTCATATTATTGACATTGTCTTGGTATTGTAAATTTATAAAGAAAATATCAGTATTTTCATCAGTGACTTACTTTTGTTTGAGAAATGCAATCGCTTTGTCTATTTATTAAATCCCTCTGTGATTTTCCGCTTAAGCACAGGGAATTGAAAAGAGTTCCATACCTGTTGCCATCTGCATTACACTCGGAGTTTTGTTAATCTGTGAGCTATTAGCACTAATAGCTGTCATACAGAGAACGCTAAAAAGGAAAGGTGAGTTTCATATCTTACCTCTGATCTAACACTGGACCAATCATCATATTTCACATCCCGGACAGTCTGCATTTATTACACTTTTCCAGAGGGTGTGAGTTGACAATGTGACAAATACATGTTAATCTACTATATTCATTTTTTTAAACGTTCAATGCAGTTGTTGATGACCATAAAGACAAAACAAAACTGGAACACATCAGCACAGAGAGCAGCATATGTAGAGGAAACAGGCCTAACTTTCTTAGACGATGTGCCTCTTCCTCAATGCAATTATTGAAATGTGAATTAGTTGCAAACTTCACATTCGTTTTTCAAGTTCACACATTGTATTAGATACAAAATAAGTAACTTGTTGTACTGATGAATCACATTTGTTTTCATTAAAAATTCATCTGTCACTCTTCCTTTCCCACCAGGGTTCCATTCTTCTTCTTCTTTTCATTCCTGACACGCAGTAATATATAAAACATTCCAATACAACTAATATATAATATTAAAAAGTAACCCTGAATATGGATACGCTGATGACTTTTCAAACTGATGAGATAAAACAAAGAACAGTTTTGTCCTCATTCGCCCTTCCAAACTGCTACACTCCGCAGAGTTCAGCCGGTGTCATACCAAATTACTTTGCACAAGCACATACACACACAAACACATTTAAAAAATATACCTGTTACATACAAATAGTCTCCCCCTTATTCAAGCTGACTGGCTTTGTCAAATCACTGTTTTGATCGATTTTGTTTACTCCTGTTGCACATGAGAACTCGTCCTGCACTACATTTCTCCGAAGCAGAGTCAGTGAAGTGTAAAATCCCTCCGCATTCTAGCTTGCAAATTCTGGAAGAATGATCATGTCCGGAGCATGAGGCGCGCCTGAACGTCAAACTAAATGCAGCAAAACTTCAGAAGTTTCCAGAGATTAAATCGATTTTACAACAGGGTTTATGATTATAACTAAACATCAAAAAAGTCGAAATTTAAAAATGGTATCAATAAATATAAATATATGTAAATAATTAATGTTCTTTGCTCAGAGGGAACACTTGAGGAGCTGTTGCCCTAGTTAGGATGGTTTGTGGGGGGAGTTATGTCCAGACAATTTATCTCACTTGTTCGAGAATGGGACTGGTCAAACAGCACATTATAAGAACATAAGAACATAAGAAATAGGAGCAGGAGTAGGACATCTCGCCCCTCGAGCCTGCCCCGCCATTCAATAAGATCATGGCTGATCTGACGTGGATCAGTACCACTTACCCGCCTGATCCCCATAACCCTTAATTCCCTTACCAATCAGGAATCCATCCATCCGCGCTTTAAACATATTCAGCGAGGTAGCCTCCACCACCTCAGTGGGCAGAGAATTCCAGAGATTCACCACCCTCTGGGAGAAGAAGTTCCTCCTCAACTCTGTCTTAAACCGACCCCCCTTTATTTTGAGGCTGTGTCCTCTAGTTTTAACTTCCTTACTAAGTGGAAAGAAACTCTCTGCCTCCACCCTATCCAGCCCCCGCATTATCTTATAAGTCTCCATAACATCCCCCCTCATCCTTCTAAACTCCAACGAGTGCAAACCCAATCTCCTCAGCCTCTCCTCATAATCCAAACCCCTCATCTCCGGTATCAACCTGGTGAACCTTCTCTGCACTCCCTCCAATGCCAATATATCCTTCCTCATATAAGGGGACCAATACTGCACACAGTATTCCAGCTGCGGCCTCACCAACGCCCTGTACAGGTGCATCAAGACATCCCTGCTTTTATATTCTATCCCCTTCGCAATATAGGCCAACATCCCATTTGCCTTCTTGATCACCTGTTGTACCTGCAGACTGGGCTTTTGCGTCTCATGCACAAGGACCCCCAGGTCCCTTTGCACGTTAGCATGTTTTAATTTGTTTCCATTGAGATAGTAATCCCATTTGTTATTATTTCCTCCAAAGTGTATAACCTCGCATTTATCAACGTTATACTCCATTTGCCATATCCTCGCCCACTCACTCAGCCTGTCCAAATCTCTCTGCAGATCGTCTCCGTCCTCCACACGATTCACTTTTCCACTTATCTTTGTGTCGTCTGCAAACTTCGTTACCCTACACTCCGTCCCCTCCTCCAGATCATCTATATAAATGGTAAACAGTTGCGGCCCGAGTACCGATCCCTGCGGCACACCACTAGTTACCTTCCTCCAACCGGAAAAACACCCATTTATTCCGACTCTTTGCTTCCTGTCGGATAGCCAGTCCCCAATCCACTTTAACACACTACCCCCAACTCCTGTGCCCTAATCTTCTTCAGCAGCCTTTTATGGGGCACCTTATCAAACGCCTTTTGGAAATCCAAAAACACCGCATCCACCGGTTCTCCTCCATCAACCGCCCTAGTCACATCTTAATAAAAATCCAACATGTTCGTCAAGCACGACTTTCCCCTCATGAATCCATGCTGCGTGTGATTGATCGAACCATTTCTATCCAGATGCCCTGCTATCTCCTCTTTAATAATGGATTCCAGCATTTTCCCTACTACAGACGTTAAGCTGACCGGCCTATAGTTACCCGCCTTTTGTCTCCTTCCTTTTTTAAACAGCGGCGTAACATTAGCCGTTTTCCAATCAACCGGCACTACCCCAGAATGCAACGAGTTTTGATAAATAATCACTAACGCATCCACTATTACCTCTGACATTTCTTTCAATACCCTGGGATGCATTCCATCCGGACCCGGGGACTTGTCCACCTTCAGTCCCATTAGTCTACCCAGCACTGCCTCTCTGGTAACATTAATTGTATTAAGTATTTCTCCTGCTGCCAACCCTCTATCGTTAATATTTGGCAAACTATTTGTGTCCTCCACCCTGAAGACCGACACAAAAAACTTATTTAAAGACTCAGCCATATCCTCATTTCCCACTATTAACTCCCCCCTCTCGTCCTCCAAGGGTCCAACATTCACTCTAGCCACTCTATTCCTTTTTATATATTTATAAAAACTTTTACTATCATTTTTTATATTAATTGCTAGCCTAGCTTCATAGTCTATCCTTCCTTTCTTTATCGCTTTCTTAGTTTCTCTTTGTTGTTTCTTAAATTTTTCCCAATCACTTGTTTCTCCACTATTTTTGGCCAGTCTGTACGCAGCTGTTTTTATTTTAATACTCTCCTTTATTTCCTTCGTTATCCACGGCTGGTTCTCCCTTTTCTTACAATCCTTGTTTTTTGCTGGAATATATTTTTGCTGAGAACTGAAAAGGATCTCCTTAAAAATCCTCCACTGTTCCTCAGCTATCCTACCTGCCAGCCTGCTCTCCCAGTCGACCTTAGCCAATTCATCCCTCATCCTATCATATTTCCCTCTGTTCAAACAGAGGACACTGGTTTGGGACCAAACTTTCTCCTCTTCCATCTGAATCAGAAATTCGACCATATTGTGGTCACTAGACCCAAGAGGGTCCTTCACAATAAGATCCTTAATTCTACCTACCTCGTTACACAATACCAGATCCAAAATAGCTCGTTCCCTCGTCGGTTCCGTAACATGCTGTTCAAGGAAACTATCCCGACAGCATTCTAAGAACTCTTCCTCCATTCCACCCTTACCGACTTGAGTCTGCCAGTCAATGTGCATGTTGAAGTCCCCCATGATTATTGCCGTTCCGTTTTTACACGCATCCCTTATCTGCTTGTTTATAGCCCTCCCTACCTCAAAATTATTATTTGGGGGCCTATATACCACACCTCCTAGTGTCTTTCTCCCTCTACTATTCCTCATCTCTACCCATAATGATTCCACGTTTTGTTCCTCAGAGCCTATGTCATCCCTCAGTACTACCCTGATATTATCTCTTATTAATAGCGCGACCCCACCACCTTTTCCTTCCTGTCTATTCTTCCTAAACGCCTGATACCCCTGGATATTCATCTCCCAGTCCTGGTCACCTTTCAGGCACGTTTCTGTAATGGCCACTAGATCGTACCCACTTGTGCTGATTTGCACCATCAACTCATTTACCTTGTTCCGAATGCTTCGTGCATTCAGGCAAAGTGTCCTTATTCCAGCTTTTATCTGGACCCGCTTTGATGAGTCGCGAACACCCTCTCCCTCTACTCCCTTATCTAAATTACCGCCTTCATTCACTTGCACCCTCTCCTCTACCATTAATTTTGTAATTCCCCTTACCCCTGCATCCTCCCCCCCATCAATTAGTTCCTTGATCCTAGTCAACTATTCTAGCTCCCCTTCCCCCAACCTATCTAGTTTAAATTCTCCCCAGTAGCCTTAGCCAACCTACCGGCCAGGATATTGGTCCCCGTGTGATTCAGGTTCCACCCGTTTTTTGTATACAGATCACCCCTGCCCCTAAAGAGGTCCCAATGGTCCAGGAACCTGAATCCCTGCCCCCTGCACCAGTCCCTCAGCCACACATTCATCCTCCACCTCACTCCATTCCTGCCCTCACCTTCCCGTGTCACAGGCAGTAATCCTGAGATTACCACCTTTGCTTTCCTTTTTCTCAGCTGTCTCCCTAATTCCCTGTACTCCCTTTTCATGACCCCTTCTCCCTTCCTACCCACATCAGCGGTACCAATATGTACCGCTACCTTAGGCTCCTCTCCCTTCCACCTCAGGATTTCCGGGACGCGACTAGCGACATCCTGGATCCCGGCCCCAGGGAGGCAGACATTACCTTTAATTTTCATAGAACAAATGTCACTTTCATTTCTCAGAAACTCACAACAGGAAGTGGTTCAAAAAAATATTCGTTTGTCAATTTCAGGCGTGTTGCATTCACCAGTGAAGAATTATTTCTGAATCAGTGTTGATTTTCTTAATGATTTGCAGGTTCGTTTTCCATATTACTTCATGAATAGCATTGCATCTTAAGGTGCATCTTATTTATGAATCATAAATATATAAGGACTTATGATATACTTTCAGGATATAATATACTTTCAGGAAATACATAATTCAGAGGCAAAGGCAAATAACTTCAATTAGGAGAGATCTTCTGCAGCAAAGAGTAAGAGGCTGACACATTGACCCTATTTCAACATGCACAGGAACAGCTCCTCTATTATGATAAGGCGCAATTAAACAGAACCTCAAACGTAAAGGCGGGGTAATGTACTGAAAAACAATTCACTCTTTGCTTCCTGAAACAGGTGCCGTCACTGGCGCCAGCGGTCCGCCTGCTGGCTTGTATCAAGGAATTTATGAAGAAATTGAGAGTATTCCATCTGGAAAGATTTTCGGTGAAACATGTGGCACAGGTATTTATACACATTCAGGTTGATCGCGAACGTTCACTGAAGAATGCCCCTTCCACTGAAATTCCCATTTCCATTTGAAACTTCACCGAAATGACACGACCAGCAGTATGATCAGTATCCTCTTGTGATGGAATACTTTCACATTGAGCGTCTCCCTGAATATGAGTGCAGAAAAAAGTGATGAGTTTGGGAAGATTGCCCCTGCTCCTTTCTGTCTTATTTCTTCTTTGAAAAAAGCAAAGAACAAAGAAAATAACAGCACAGGAACAGGCCATTCGGCCCTCCAAGCCTGCATCGACCATGCTGCCCGACATAACTTAAAACCCCTACACTTCCGGGGACAATATCCCTTTATTCTTGTATTCATGTATTCGTCAAGACACCGCTTAAAAGTCACTATTATATCCAATTCCATTACTTCCCCCGGCAACGAGTTCCAGGCACCCACCACCCTCTGTGTAAAAGATCTGCCTCGAACATCTCGTTTAAACCTTGCCCCTCGCACCTTAAACCTGTGCTCCATATTACTTGACTCTTCCACCCTGGGAAAATGCTTCTGACTATGCACTCTGTCTATGCCTCTCGTAATCTTGTAGACTTCTATTAGGTCGCCCCTCAGCTTCGGTCGTTCTAGTCAGAACAAACCAAGTTTATCCGACCTCTCCTCATAGCTAATGCCCTCCAGACCAGGCAATATTCTGGTAAATCTTTTCTGTAATCTCTCCAAAGCCTCTTCATCCTTCTGGTAGTTTGGTTGAAGACAACGAGAAGGAATCCCTTTTATCATTTCTCACTCGGCTGCATACTGACTACTTCAGATGTCTGAACTGTGAAGAGTAACTTTATTGACTATAACATAATTCAGTCATTCCCGTGGCGGACAGTGTGTGTGTGTGTGTGTGTGTGTCTGTGTGTGTGTGTTGAGGGGGGGGGGGGGGGGGGTTGTCGTGGGGGGAGTGTGCTGGAGGGAGGCGGGAAGGTGGCTGCTACGGAACAACAAACAAAGCTCTATTGAGGAACATATAGAACCATACAGAACAGAAACTGGCCCATCGGCCCACCATATGTATGCCAATCAGCAAATACTAAAGCATATTAATTCCATTATACAATACTTGGCCCAAAACCTACTATGTCTTGGCGATTTAAGACCTGGGCCAAATGCTTCTTAGATGTTGCGAGAACATCTGCCTCCACAACCTCTTAGGCATTTGTTTCATATTTCCATCACCTTTTGAGCAAAAATATTTCCTCAGATTTCCTCCAATCCACTAACTGTTCAGCTCAAATCTCTGCCCCGTGACCATCGACAGCTCTGCTATCGAGGATCATTACTATGTTCTACCCGATCTATGCCTCTCATAAATTTGTATTCCTCTATCAGATTCCCTCTCAGTCTGCTGTGCTCCAGGGAAAACACACACATCTTATCGAGTCTTTCCCCACACCTGAAACGTTCCTTCCTCGTGAATCTCATCAGCACACCTATTCGTGCAATCATGTCCAACTGAAAGGCAGACAATCAAACTGCACACAATCCTTCATCTGTGCCGAAACAATGTTTTATAAAGTTGTACCAATAAATTGTTGTTCCTACAGTCCATGTCTGGCTAATGAAAGCAAGAATTCTGTACGTCATCTTCACCATAATGTCGATGTGTTCTACCACCTTCAGGCAACTATCGACTTGTACATCAATGCTTCTTTGCTCGTCAATACTCCCTAGTGACTGATTGTTCATTTTGTATATGGTACCTTCGTTGGACCTCCCACAATACATCAGCTCATATTTATCAGAATGTGTAGTTAATTTAGGGTAAATTATAAAATTATCCATATAAAAATAATCATGGAATTATTTCCAGTTCCGATAAATTCATAGACTGTTTTTGCAGGAAAAATTAGCAAGGGAAAATATACTTACAATGCATAAATAATAATTTAATCCGAGTGGGAGTACAAAAGAATAGGATTCTCCACTGCATCGAGAAAGGGGGAATGAGTCAGAGCAGACGGACTCAAAAGGTAGAGCAACAGCTGGAACCGAGTCACTTTAATGCAATAGCCTTTAAGATCGCATCTGGAATTGCAAAGTAATAGGTGGGAGGGGGGCAATTGAGGGACAACATCGATACCTTAGGAATCAAAAAGTCACAATATTTACAAAGGTGCTCTATGTCAATCCTCAGAAAATTTGAAATGTTGTATAGCAAAGAGCTGCGAATATATAAGCTGTCAAATAGGTAAGAAAAAGTCAAGTATGAATGTCAAATTGTGGACCAAAGAAACGTTGTTTGAATTGAAGCTGAAGGAACAGGAATGCACAAAGAATATGGAAAGCTGGAGATGGGGAAACCAAAGAAAGAAAACAGGATGGTAGGAGGCACGAGAAACAATGAAGAAGGCAATGAAGTTAAATTATATAACAAAGCAAAATAATATCGCAACATATTGTATAGGATATTTTAGAAATTTCTGTCACAAGTTAGCGAACATGAACACTGCAATGAAGTAACTGTAAAAATCCTCCAGTTGCCACTATGATATCGGAGAAAAAAATAGCAGACTGCAAAATGGAGAAAAATCAAATGGCCATGCACTAGAAGTTCAGATTAGAAAGCAAATGTAATCACTATCTAATTGAGAAGATTCAGAATCTTAGTAAGTTAGGTAAGCTGAAAACATAAAACAGATGGTGTATTTTCAAATGATCTAAAAATGACAGTGATGACATTACATCTGTTAAATATACAAAGCAAAAAGTATGCAACATCTGAATTCCAGCTGATAAGTAATAATAACGATATTTGAAATGTGCAATGCAACATGTCCCTTGCACAATAGAGAAGTCATCTTTAGGTTGTTAGACAAGATACAATGGGATACCTGCTAAGTGAGAAAATACAAAACAAAACACAAACATATTATGATAAGTAAGTGGACTTTGAGAATGAGAACTACGTACGCCTCAAATAGTAGATGAGGTGATCAACAAATTGATCAACATTTCAAATTCCACTGAATGTTGCATCATTACCTCGTGAAAATGCCGCATGTCTGTGTCAGCCTTCGTTCAGGTGCCCGCACTGTTAGGCAGCGCTGTTATAAAATCATTCTACAGACGCAAGGCTGAATTATCAGTGCTATTTTGAGGGAATGATCCACATACCGCGGGGAAGAAGTGGATGAGACGTTCAAAACTTTCAAATGTACATTGGTATCTTTCAGTCCAAATGAGAGGTCCATGTTTCCCCTCTCATTTGGATTGAAATGTACCACAGAACTATATTGAAGCAGGGCATGGCAATTTTCCAGGTGCTTTGGCAAATATGTTTTTCCATCATGTTTCATCACATAATCAGACCGTCAAACTTAATTGTTCGCATTTAATTGAGTAAATCAGCTGTCATGTTTTGTCTATTACTTCAGTGGCTGTACGTAAACAAATACCTAAGTGGCCGTAAGAGCTTGTCAATGTCGTCTGGTTAAGAGCATAAATATGTTAATGCAGATATTATGATGCTCTCTCTGGTCACAGTTTAGAAAGCACAAACCGCGAGTCATGCATAGAGATACAGAATGGTAGAATGCGGGGCCTTGTGTTTCACAAGGATCCATGCAAAACTGAGATTTATGATCCAAACATGGGAATTAATCCTACAATTCCTATACTTGTCAATGAAACTAAATTCCAAAGGTGGGGATTTCAACATTCGGACAATTTCATTGGTGACTTTGTTAGTTTCTTTGCATTGTGTTCATAATGGAAGCACCCATTCTTATCCAACTGAAAATTCTGAAATTCTATAATCTGATATTTAATATGAATTGTCAAATTATGTGCCGCAATATCAGTTCAAATACACTTATGCTCTATTTTGGGAATGAATGAATGGGTAAGATTACTTTAACGCATTGAGATATAGTATGATGCATTTATCTAGTTTGTCATTCCCACAGTCACTGCAGGCGAACTTACATTAGGAATAATAAACAACTGCGTGCGGTAGGGGGTAGGTGTTCGGTCCGAGGAGGATTCATCATCAGGTTACACCACTCAATGTCTCTATATTAACAACGTACATCATGCCTTATAATCTGCAATCACTTCCTTTGTTTCAAACAACAAATAACCAAGAACAAAGAAAATTACAGCACAGGAACAGGCCCTTCGGCCCTCCAAGCCTACACCGACCATGCTGCCCGACTTAACTAAATCCCCATACCCTTCTGGGGACCATATCCTTCTATTCCCATCCTATTCATGTACTTGTCAAGAGGCCCCTTAAAAGTCACTACCGTATCCGCTTCCACTACCTCCCCCTGCAACGAGTTCCAGGCACCCACTACTCTCTGTGCAAAAAATCTGCCTCGTACATCGCCTTTAAACCTTGCCCCTCGCACCTTAAACCTATGCCCCCTAGTAATTGACTCTTCCACCCTGGAAAAAGCTTCTGGCTATCCGCGCTCTCCATGCCTCTCATAATCTTGTAGACTTCTATCACGTCTCCCTTCAACCTCAGTCGCTCCAGTGAGAACAAACCAAGTTTCTGCAACCTCTCATCATAGCTAATGCTCTCCATACCAGGTTCGAAGAGATCTAACACTGATAGTATGGATCCTGGAACAGCTTTATTTGGACAGCGTTGCTCTGATCAGAAGGGGTTGATAATTCTCCTTGAACTATTGTATTTCTGATTATTTAAGGTTATCACTGAAAGGCGCCCTATCAATTTTCCGGTATAGTGACACAGGAACGATGTACGTACTGTGCTCTCTGCCCCTACATTCCAAGCTATCTCCCCAATAACAAATCATTTTTTCTTTAGCAGTTTCTGGTTCCATGGACTCCCTCAATCAGATCGAATATTACACCAGTCACAGTTTAGATGACGCGGATCTGGGATCAGAAATTCCAGCGGGGAACTGCTCCAGCTTTCAAGGTCAGTATGACTTCAATTTTCTGACTGTCAGTTTTGATCCCTTACCCCACTCCAAGCCCCTCACCACCCCGCCCACCCACTCCCACGCCTCCACCTGCCCCCCCCCCCCCCCCCCCCACACACACACACACACACACTCTCTCTCCCTCTCTCGCTGCTATCGAATAGTATCAACTAAGCATCAAAGCGACCAAACCGTGTAAGGACGCTACCATGAACGCGCAGTGATGCAGTGGATAAATTTAACAATGCTGGAATAATATACATCTGACACATTATCAAACTATCTGCACCCAGCCGCAAAGGGAATGAAATGTTTTTTCGACTTTCTGCCGGGAAAATAAGAAATGCCTGTTCATATTTGATGGTTGATGCATTGTGATCCTTCTGCCTTCCAAACTGAGACTATCCGACCACTAATTAGCAAACTGCAAACCTTCTCGATGCTCTCGTTTTTTCTACATATAAGATGAACGTTGATCAATTATCCTGTGCTCAAAACCGGGTAGATTGACACAAATATGATAACTTCTGTGTGCTCAGTGTTAGCAAGTGGTTTTAATGGAAATCTCTATTTCATTGCAGATCTGGTATTGGGCGATTATGCTGATGCTGAGACTGAAGCACATGGGACACAGGATGGTCACTTGCTGATGAATAGAGATCCTGAAAACGGCTTCACAGAGAGGACTGCTGGCGACGACCTCTCTCCTCTTGGTGAGTTGAATCAGTGACACTATTCCAGTAAAAGTGCTCTGTGTAAAAAGGCTGCGTTCAATTCAATTCTAACCAACGGCCAGAAAATTGAGAGGTAACCTCCAAAAACATCAGAGTTCGCTAGGCAGAAGGTGTCGTTGCAAATCACCAGTCGTACTGGAGAGGATGTCCATGGCAAGATATTGTGGGTACACTTTCAATTTAAACAAACTCATACTCAATACATCTCGTGAAATGCAAACTATTCAGCAGAAGACAATCTTGTCTTAATGGAGATGTGGAGAACAAGTTGTAAACTACATAACCTGATAACATTCCAGCAATTGCAGGCAGTCAGCAAATCCGCTGTTTAATTGGAATACATATTGCCGAGAAAGAGAATGAAACACCAGGTTTCTCATTGACGGAACTTTAGTTGGTTTAGTTCTTGTTTGCTGTTAAGGCAATGGATATTTTGAAGTATCAGTGGGCCCTCTTCCGTATCATTTCCCGTCTCCTCAACCGACTCAGCTGGGGAAAACAAAGCCATTCGTTTGGAAACTTTGATCGTTACTTTCCGAAACAGTCTTGCCTCAGCAACCACATTCTATACTCCGTACAATTGAGTTCATTTGAAAAAAAACGTTAAGGTCGAAACTTCCTGCTGTTCCTGTAGTACCATCGATCCCAGTTCATCACTGGCCAGATTTATTTTCTAACCCTCCTCCAGGAATTAAGCACGCTCTCTGCAAATTTTCCAGCCATAAATCTTCCCGCACATCATGGCCTTTTGGAAACCCCGCAATGAAATCCCTACGTGATTTGTGGCTGAAGGCCACCCTATCGCTCTTTGTGTCTTGAGGTCACAATTCCAGACATAACTTTCTAAAAAGCAATGATGTTGCTATCTGCCTGATTTTGCCATTATGCGGCTTTACGTAAACATTTGTTTGCAAACGCTTCCCTGTAAGTGATGAGAAATGTCTGGTAGTCAATTTGTTAGAAAAATAAGAGTTGCATTATTCCTTCACTCCCATCATAACACAATACTCTTTATCGAATCACAAACACAACACTCATAACAACACAGATCCTACTGTATTGTCGTCCTCCTAGTTTGGTAAGAAAGAGGGCTTTCGCCCTGACAGGTAGAAGTTGTGCGATTCCCGTGTAGAAGGCTACTGACCCTGTGTCTGAAAATGAAGAAACATTTCTACCAAACTGTTAACAACAATGTTTAATTATCTGTTCCAATGTTTATGTGGTGGTGGTGAGATTGTGCAGTGTGTGATCTCTGTCGCTTGTAATGTGACTATCCATTAGCTAAGATTAAAATTATGCGAGCGAACATGTTATTTATTGATTAATCAAAGTTATTTGAGGTGAACAGGTTCAGATTGACGAGTAAAGATGAGAATTATCATGTCCTAGTGGCGGTTGGAATTGTTTTAATAGAGCAAAAGAAAATGAAGATAGACAACGTATGACCAACTCAGGTCAAAAGCACGCTTTAACCATGTGTTCGAAATGTAATCACTCTTGATATAACGGACATGGGCACAAAAACGGAAACCTTGATTCAGTGAGAACGGCAAGATCAGTTGCTAAATGGGATGGCTGATTGAATGGCAGATAATGGTCAGATGTTGGCAAACTACAGGATAATTCTTCTAGTCTTTTTGAAATTAGTTCTCTGGTACTTCACATTCACTTCCGTTGACAGAATGCCTTAACTGACAATTCTGCTCTCTAAGATGGCCTTCACATTTGTCAGCGTAGGACATCATCGCGATTGCTTTGGCGTGGTAACCACATATTTAAAAATAAAGAAACATTGAGTTGGGAATTGAACTAGAGGTTGACAGGTGAGATTTCGACCAACTGAGTGGTAATGCACATCGCCCTTACTCTCGCTTTTTTCTCCATTCCAGGTAAATGTCAGCGTCTAATCACAACGGATAAGACAGAACTTCAGGATGCATTCTGAGAAAATTGTCATTATCTTAGCGAACTGTATGAACATGCTGACTACGATTGAGTCGATGCGAATTTACCTTTATGTCAATTAATTACCATGATATTTTGGGCTGAAATAACTGCAGTTCAATTTTCTCCTTTTTTCAGATTTTGTAATGCAGATGTTGAATTAAATTTTTAAACAGCGTTAGTTTTAAATAATTTAGCTGGTTATATTAATAATGAAAACTATTGCTCTGTTTGTATACGTTATCTCTACTACAAGATTGCGAAACTTGTGTATGAATGAAAGGCATCAAGGAATATCAACTACGTTGTATTTGACACCCCATTAAATAGTTGTAAAAGAATTGGTCAACCTGTTGTATCGCTATTTATTTAAACATCGTCCGGCGCTGCCAAATGTCCCACATGCAGGAACGAATGTTCCCTTAGTCTGTCTGCATTCATATGTAACGTTGCTGGATTTTATCAATAAACGTGTATTGACTAAATACTTCAGTCAGAATGTGTGTTTCGTCGTTGTTTATGTTCTATCTAAAACTAGGATGTTGCAATTATTTCAGTTTCTTTTGAACGCAGCAATTATTTCGAGAATGTAAAAGAAAACAGTGTTGTTGTGGTAGTTGATGGCAACGTCTCCTATATTGACATGGGCTCTCACAATGTCTGGGTGCATGGATGGTGTGTGTGTGTGTGCGTGTGTGTGTGCGTGTGCGTGTGCGTGTGTGTGTGTGCGGGATGGGGTGGAGGAGAGGTGATATTTGTTTGATGCATCTAGCAATGTTTCTTGAAGCAATATGGAAATAGTCAAATAGGGAATGGGCCGTACCAGATCTACTATTGGTGAATCAGAGCAGCGAGGTGACACGAGTATCAGTGTGGAAGCATTTCGGGAAGGGACCATAATCACTACGATTTATCCTGATGGATAAGGAACAGAGTAGACCTCTGCGCTAACCTGTGGGAAGGCGATACGACAATATTAAGCAGCAATTGGGTAATGTTCATTTGGGCGGCTGTTTGAGGCTAAATCCACATCTGTCATGTGGGAACATTTTAAAGGCCAGTTGATGAGAGTTCAGGATCAGCATGTTCCTGTGAACCTGACAGAGAAGGATTGAAAGATTCGGGGATCTTGAATCACAAGAAAAATTGTGAGCTTAGTCAAAAGAAAAGGGGGCAGCTTTAGGAAACTGAAGACAGACAGAGCCATCGACGAATATTAACAAAGCAAAAAATAAAATTAATAAGGGGGTAGGAGGGTTAAAAGGGGACATGAAATGTCTTTCGCAAACAGGATTAAGGAAAATCTCAAGGCGTTTTCTAGATTGGTAATGAGAAAGAGGGTAGCCAGCGACAGGGTAGGTCCACTTAAGGACAAAGGGAGGAGTTTATCCGTGGAGTCGGAGAAATTTAATGAGGCTCTCAGCGAAACATTTGGATCGCTACTCCCAAAGGAGAAGGAGCTGTTGGATGATGAATCTGGAGAGGGGCATATTGATATTCTCAGGCATGTCAGTACAAATCAGGAGGATGTGTTGTGTGTTTTGAGAAGCATTAAGATAGACATGTCCCGGGATCTGATGGGATCTATCCCAGAATACTGAGGGTGATGAGGCAGGAAATTGCGGGGCCTTCTACAAAAACTTTGTATCGTCTTTAGCCAGAAGAGAGCTCCCGAAGGATTGGAGAATAGCCAATGTTGTTCCTTTATTTCAAAAGGATAACAGGGATAATCTGCAAAATGTGGATACAATGAAAATTATCAATTCTTGCGCGCTATACAGACAATGCATACTATATATGGATAAGGAAAGGAGACAGTGCAGAATGTGGCTTTGCAGTCATAGCCAGGGTGTACAGAGAAACATCATATTAATATGAGGACCATTCAAAGGTCTGATGGCAGCACGGGAGAAGCGGTTCTTGAATCGGTTGGTACGTTTCTTTCCTAATGGAAAAGGTGGAAAGAGAGAATGCCGGGGTGCGTGTGGTCCTTGATTATGCTGGTTGCTTTTCCGAGGCAGTGGGAAGTGAAGACAGATTCAGGGGATGGGAGGCTGGTTTGCGTGGTGGTTTGGGTTTCGTTTACGACCCTTTGTAGTTTTTCTGTCGTCTTTGACAGATCAGGAGCCATGGCAAGTTGTGATGCATCTAGAATTGGTAAGCTGTCGGGATGGGAAAGAATGGATTGTCTTCTCTTTTTCGTTGGGGTAGTGGAGGATGATGGGGATTCCAAGAAACTGTACACAACTGTAAGGTGTCAGGATAGACTATATGGGAAATGTGTGCTTATTTTAACAGATAATTTCATGACTAAGGGTGATAGATTTCCACAGGTTTTTGGAAATATTAGAGGGGAGATCAGAAACAAAAATCACACAGAGACCTGTGGGTCTCTGCCATTCACAGCCTTGAGGGTAATATGTACAGAATGCCTCAACGGTTTATGGATATCCATCGCAAGTTCCAGAAAATTTAGAGCTACGGAGCAAATGCAAACGTTGGAATAAGGTTGCATGTTTCATTTTCGGATGGCGACAAAAATGATGGACC